>NC_138541.1:9257761-9340261 GCF_964234715.1 Podarcis melisellensis | reverse complement strand
GACTTTAAAGGACCTCGGCTGATCAGAGTACTAAAGGTCCCTGGGCAAGCACCATAGAGCAAATTGGTGCTGAGCCTGGAAGCTCTCTCCTGTGTTTTTGGACGAGGAGCTGTGTGGGTCTGCTGTGAACACAGAGCTTAGAGGAGTGGGGGAAGAAGACGCACGTCCTCTTGAACTTTACCCCCAGCTTGAAAGTTGTTTTTTTTTTTTTAAGAAGTAAGTTGTAAGAAAAGAGAGACTTGAGAAATAGGCACCTAGCAAATAATAATAATAATAAAAAGAGCCGACAGCCCGCACTCAGAGCTGAGATGTCAGATGGAGCAGGCGACGAGGAGAAGCAACCAAATGGATGTGGAGAGAAGGGAAGGGAGAGGAATCGCACCTCCCTGATCATCCTGCAGTCCGTTAACCGCAGTATTTTCACCTCTGCAGTCTCCCCCGCCGCCGAACGCATCCGCTTCATTTTGGGCGAAGACGATGACAGCCCTGCGCCACCCCAGCTCTTCACGGAACTGGACGAGCTCCTGGCTGTGGATGGGCAGGAGATGGAATGGAAGGAGACCGCAAGGTGAGTTGGCATCGCTTTGTCTTTTCTGGGGGAAGCGGATGGCCCCTTGAGGAAGAAGTTGTGGCAAGCCATGTGTTAATTTTGGGGAGCACCTTCTTCTGGAAATTTGGGGGGTTCCACAAGTATCATTAGGACTGTAGCTCAGTGGTGGGACCTGAACTGGATAGGTCTGTTGGCAGAGCATGAGGCTCTTAATCTCAGGGTTATGGGTTGAGCCCCACGTTGGGACTCTGTCCCTTCCAACTCTCTGATTCTATGATCCACGATTTGCAGCATCTCCAGGTATGACTGGGAGAGAGACTCCTGCTTGAATCCTGAATCCTGGAGGACCTCTGCTAGCCAGTGTAGGCAATGTGTGGACCAATGGTCCGACTCAGTAGAAGTCAGCTTTCTCTGTCCCGTTCCTCCTAATTATTCTCTGGTGGCTCTGGAAAGCTTTTCCAATAAAAAGGAACCAGAGGGATTTTCCAAGCATTTGCTGGTGAATAGAGCTACTATGTTATCCTTAATTATGGGGAAGGGTCGTAGCTCAGTGGCCGAGTGTTTGCCCTGCAAACAAAAGGTCGCAGGTTCGATCCCTGGCATCTCCAGGTGGGGTTGGAATGGACCTCTGCACAAAATCCTGAATTGTCACACCCAGTCAGTGTATGTAAGACTAAGCTAGACAGACCCAATGGTCTAAAGCAGCTTCCTAATGTTCCTATCCTTTATTCAGAAGATTAGCACACAAACAACACATAGACAGTGATCTTTGCACGGCACTTGTCAGAAAGGTGATTGAGTTATAACATCATTAATTCATATTAAAACCATCTGTGCTTAAAAATGAATTTCAAATATAGTTCCTCTATTTATCTATCATCTATCTATATCTAGTGTAGGGGTTATTATATAGGATCTCAGCCAGGAACTCTCACCGCAACCATTAACTTGCAAGATTGTTTTCAGGCAAGGTGCTATTTCTCAGCCTCAGTTTCCCCTGTGCAGTATGGGGACAGTAGCACCGTCCTACCTCAGAGGGTTGTTTTTAGGGTTGAGGTAGCTGAAGTGATACAAAATGAAGTGTTGTTGTTGTTATATCCCTTGGCTTGAATAATTTCTCACTGAGATCATTTTAAAGTAACAGAATAAAGCTCCCAAAATGCGGTCATTCAAACATTTAGATATTTTGGGATTAGAATGAATTTAACACCTTGAGGTTGGGTTTTAATTTGCATGCACACCATGCTTAGTTTCTTAGTAGACTCATAAAAAACATTTTGGTCACTTACGGGCAATGCAGCATGCAGATAAATTGTGCCGGAGTGATGACACAATTCAACAATAATTAATCAAGTCACTATCGTGTAATCAACCTAGCCGTAATTCCAGTGGGGCTTGCTTGAGCGAGACTCTGCTGTGACATTACAATAACTGACCCCTTTCCCCAAATCTGGACTTCTGTTTTTCTCTTCGAGTGCTGAGTCATTGTTTTCCAGGGCCCTCCACCTCTCCCCCCACACTTTTAAATATTAGCTCTTCGGTTTTCTCTTGTTATCAGAGCTCTGCTAATCTTTTCCCCCACCGTCTGCCTTAAGAGCTTCTTACTGTGTTTGGATATATTAATCCCTACCTGTGAATATCACCTTGTTCTCCCTAACTCTGGGATTCCTACTTCTCAAGGGAAGCTCCATGCATGAGGATTACTGAGTGGGACACTGGTCTTACACACCAATCCTAACCCGAAATCTAACCCTCTTACAACAAACGCATGCCATGGGGCTGTCGCAAAACGTGTGTGCCTTTTTCTATACCAGTATACACTTTTCTAGGAAAACTGATTCAGACAGGTTTCCCAGATGAGTGTACACTGGATGATTAATGTATGTGGCCATACTTTCCATGCAGGGAAATGTTGATGTTGCGTGATGTGACCATAAAACGAGGAGCTCATACTTTTGCTTCTGTAAGGTTTAGAGCAGGCATAGGCAAACTCGGCCCTCCAGATGTTTTGGGACTACAACTCCCATCATCCCTGACCACTGGTCCTGTTAGCTAGGGATGATGGGAGTTGTAGTCCCAAAACATGTGGAGGACCAAGTTTGCCTATGCCTGGTTTAGAGGCTCTGAAGAAGAAGAAGAAGAAGAAGAAGAAGAAGAAGAAGAAGAAGAAGAAGAAGCGGAGTTTGGATTTGATATCCCACTTTATCCCTACCTGAAGGAGTCTCAAAGCGGCTCACAATCTCCTTTCCCTTCCTCCCCCACAACAAGCACTCTGTGAGGTGAGTGGGGCTGAGAGACTTCAAAGAAGTGCGACTAGCCCAAGGTCACCCAGCAGCTGCATGTGAACCCAGTTCCGCAGATTACGGGACTACCGCTCTTAACCACTGCACCACACTGGCTTCCTCTGGGTTGCTTTGCATTAGATAATCTGCTCCCCGCCCCCCAAAAATAATACTTCCAGTTGTCCTACACATCTCTAGCTTTCCCAAAATTTTTATGCACGTTGCATAAAAATGGCCTTTTAAATGTGTTTGTTGTAGGGGAGTTATGGGTTGGTTTTTGTTTTTATTGTGTATTTTGTATTCTCATTTTGTGTTTTTCTGTTATGAACTGCCCTGGGATCTTCGGATGAAGGGCACTATGCAAATTTAAATAACAACAGCAATGAGGTTAATAAAAAATGAAAGAGAAAACTTATAAATTCCTCACAGCTGATTCAGAGGTGAAAGAGGAGAGACCCTTAGATCAATTAAATCACTGTGTTTATTATCGAAAACTTCATATAGATGCTGTTTTTTGGTAAATAATCTTTTAAAATAAAATTTAAAGAGAAAATACCAGTATTGAAACACCTTTTTAAATATATATATATAAAAGGGCAGCTTTGAAAAAGACAACAAAATGTTGTTAAATACAGAAAAAGCAAAGGGTACTCATAAAGGGCATTTTGTATACAGTTCCTTTAAAGAAGAACGAAGCATCATACACTGGATTCACATATTGGTATACAGAAAAGTGGGGAGGAGAGAGGAGACAGGGAGATGTAAGATTCATACAGGTGACTTTTCAGATATTGAACTTACAGCTGAATCAATGAAGCCACCACTGATTCCTTATTCCACACTCAAAAGCACACCAATAAAAAAAATGGTCCTGTCTTGTTTATCTACCTATTTTAAAATTGAGTGAATGCCTCTCTTCTCCCAAGTTCCCACACACAATTGTGATTGGTCTTGTGATGCAAATTTTCGTTATGAATTGTTCAGAAGAAATAAAGTGAATTCAGGTTGCCCAAGACCATCCCTCAGGGTATCTAAAGCTAAACAGATCTGGATTTTGTACCCTCCCCAAAATGGATACTTTTAAGAGAAAATGTTTTAGGGAGAACACTTCCTTTTATTATTATTAACGCCCTAATCTAGCCATCTAACAACAAACATACCGGTAATCATACCCATTTTTACGCAAAACAAACAGAATTAGGAATTCACAATATACTACAACTTTTAAAACAATACTGAAACTAACTATATGGTGTGAGCTGAACTGTTATGGATTTGAAACAAGCTACATGAGATATAATTTGGAAACTAGAAAATTTGCAAGACTGAAGATTTTGTGAACAAGAGTTAGGTTGGCCAAAGACTAACCATGGCACGCCTGATAGTTTCCACTTAGAGAGGGCTCCTGCTCTAGAATGATTTCCAAATGTTTCTGTATAGCTGCTGAAGTTTTGGTAGCCAGAGGAGTAAAACGCTTTTGGCTTATGATAAAAGAAACATCTGGTATTCTTACTACAATCCACTGCCACAAAATGTGCTGATGGTCACCAACTTGGATGGCTTTAGAATAGGATTAGACAAATTTATGGAAGATGGAAGCTCCGAGTGGCTGCTATCTTACACCTCCAGCAATGCAATCATAAAGGCGATTGCCATTATGTCCTTCTTTCAGGAATCTGGTTGGCAACTTTGAGAATGGGATGCTGAACTAGGTGACCTTTGACTTGCTCTAGCAGGGCTCTAGCTGTTGCTACGTTATGCAGAGAAATTGTATATTACCTCCGTAAAGGGGTGAGCACTATATTTCTGTGTGACAGAAGTACAGTGGTACCTCTGGTTACGAACTTAATTCTTTCCGGAGGTCCGTTCTTAACCTGAAAGTGTTCTTAACCTGAGGTACCACTTTAGCTAATGGGGCCTCCCACTGCTGCTGCACCGCCGTCATGCGATTTCTGTTCTCATCCTGAAGCAAAGTTCTTAACCCGAGGTACAGTGGTACCTCGGGATACAGACACTTCAGGTTACATAAGCTTCAGGTTACTGACTCCGCTAACCCAGAAATAGTACCTCGGGTTAAGAACTTTGCTTCAGGATGAGAACAGAAATTGTGTGGCGGTGGCGCGGCGGCAGCAGGAGGCCCCATTAGCTAAAGTGGTACCTCAGGTTAAGAACAGTTTCAGGTTAAGAACGGACCTCCAGAACGAATTAAGTTCTTAACCCGAGGTACCACTGTACTATTTCTGGGTTAGTGGAATCTGTGACCTGAAGTGTCTGTAACCTGAAGCGTCTGTAACCCGAGGTACCACTGTACAGAAAAGGTGCTGGATGTGAACTTGTGTCTGTGACACACCTGCGATTTTTACAGAAACGTTTGGATCAGAGATTTATGTTTTTAAACACAACTGCCATGGTCTGCCCCTGTTTCTCAGACCAAGGTTAGGCTTGAGTTTTAAGGCTTTAAATTAATTCTACAGGCATCTTCCAAGTCAAACACATTTTTCTCCACCATCTGTGGCACAAGGCAGGTTTTGAGCTCTGTATTGTCTGCCTTGAAGCCCATAAAATTCCCCCAGGGAGCTGGTTTTTGCACTGTAAACCAAACTTTGGTTTGGTGAGGCTGTGTGAACAAGCAGGTTCTCAGAGAGTTTCCTCTGCAGTCTTTTTTGCTACACTGCACCATGGTTTGACTTAACACACTGGTCTTGTGGTTTATGCCTCTCCAGAATAACTGTGAGTTTGTTCTGCTAAGGCTTGTTCTTGTGTACAGCTCATGGTCATTAAAGTATGGTCTTAACCACGACTTCTGGTTTGGACAACATGCTAAATTAAATGAAAAAGAAGATTGCCAACAAAAATGAACATTTCCTTATTTTTCTGCTGTGAAAAATGATTGGGAAAATTTGTCCGGACAAACCATGGTGGGGTGGGGAGGGAGGAAAGCAAAGTCTTGTCTTTATCTTCTTTTAGTTGTAGATTAGGACAAAGGGCAAATGCCGTCTGGTGTAGAAACATTTTTCCACACCTAAGGGCTGTTTCATAAGCACAGACAAGGGTTGTAAACTCCTGACCTGGAGGGTAGCTTCTTTAGCTTTTAATAGCTGCGTGTGGGAGAGAGGCCCAGCAGGTGCATAATTAAATCTCCACCACCGTAATGATGGCAGGTTGAGCAGCTGCAGGATTTCGCATTAAATCAACACTGTTTTGAAGGGAGATCATGCAGGAACTGGAAAGAGCGGGTTGCATGGGGCTCCCTTGAGACATTGTGTCAAACCACAATTAAATAAACTTTACTTTGTCTTGAAGATCTGAATAGACAAACCACGATTTGCAGTTGGCTGGCAAACCATAATAAAAAAAATCTGTTTATTATTTATCAGGCCTTATTTTATTTCCCTTCCATGATATTCAAATCACCAAAAAAATACAAAACAATAATTTAGATTACAAAACAAAAAGCCCATACAGTGGTACCTCAGCTTACATACGCTTCAGGTTACATACGCTTCAGGTTACAGACTCTGCTAACCCAGAAATAGTACCTCGGGTTAAGGACTTTGCTTTAGGATTAGAACAGAAATCGTGCTCCGGTGGCGCGGCAGCAGCAGGAGGCCCCATTAGCTAAAGTGGTGCTTCAGGTTAAGAACAGTTTCAGGTTAAGAACAGACCTCCGGAACGAATTAAGTACTTAACCTGAGGTACCACTGTAAATGACTTAGCTAACATGAATTCATACTTTTTAAAAAAATGTTTCTTTAAATTATTGATCTAAATTATGGGAAAACTATACTGTGCATTCGAAAATATTGTGTTACTTTTACAATAATCAACAAAAATAACAAAATTTTCCCCCTTTGAAGCCATAGTTGCTGGTTTATGCTCACGGTGGTTTTGTGTGTTGTCTGAATTCATGTCTCGGTTACTGCCATTGCTCTACTTCTGGGGGCTAGGGGGCGGCAGCGGCGGTGTGGCTGGAAATGTAAACAGACTTTGAAAAGCTGGTATCACTGGATCATTTCATTATTTCATCAATTCTTATTGTTTTGAATTTTATTGTGTTATCATCTTCCTTAGTGGGTCATGCAAACTGCTATTCTATTTTATAAGGGTGGGGGGCATTGAGGATGGAGTGGGTGGTGGCTCAAAAATGTTTGGGGACCACTGATTTAAACGAGAAACATCTCTGGTATAGAGGTGGAATTGAACCGAGTGGTTTCTTTTTTTGAATGAATAAAGACCACTGTTCATTCGAGACCGAAGAAGCAGTCACGAAAAGCACAGCTGGAATCAGAAAAGATGCTCCCTGGAATCCATTTGGGCCCCACAGTTGCAGAGATATTTGTGGCTCATGCGTAGCAAATAATAAACAGCGGGAGGCATAGAGACATGTTTATAGTGGATACTCTGCCTTTCTGAAACTGCCTTTCCCTATATCATAGAATCATAGAAACATTGAATTGGAAGAGACCCTGAGGTTCATCTAGTCCAGCTCCCTGCAATGCTTATGTTCTGTGTACAAATCCAACCGTATTTCCACAGGGGTTGGTTTATAACCAATATGCAAAACCAACTTTAATCCAGTGGGAGAATGTACACCAAAGATGAGAGATAGTATTGTGTTGATGGATGATTCTTCTGTTTCTTTGCCTTGGAGCTGACTGCTGCTCCTAACGCATACCCAGTTGTTTGTTTGTTTGTTTGTTTTAATTAAACAAATGCTAATTTATATCATTTTAAATTGATGTTATGCATATTTTATTTGGTATTTTAAAGGCCGTCAGGCCAAAAATCGGTATATAAATAAGCCATAACATGTAAAAAGAGGAGGGAAAGAACTTTGCAATACTTTTGAGACTAATGGATTTGTTGTGGCACGAATTTCTTAATGAAATATCTGATGATGTAGATGCTTGTTCTTGAAAGCTCATACAGCAGCGCTTCTTTGTAAGTTCATCCTTACAAAGTCTCTCTCAACTCTCTCTCTCTCTCACAGGTGGATAAAGTTTGAGGAGAAAGTAGAACAGGGTGGAGAGAGGTGGAGCAAACCACACGTTGCCACGTTGTCCCTTCACAGCTTGTTTGAGTTGAGGACGTGTATAGAGAAAGGGTCGATCATGTTGGATCTGGAGGCCTCATCGCTCCCTCAGGTAGTAGGTAGGTGCTTTCGAACGCAGTGCTTTGGACTGTTCTACATCGCAAGAACCAACCTGGTCCGTTGAATGGGATGTTGGATCTGGGCATGTGTTTATTTTACGCTGCTTTTCAGCAAAACAGCAACAGCAACCAAGCTTCCTGGGGTGGGTTGCAGATCAATGAAAACAATATGGCCTCTACCGTCAGACTTACAATCTAAAAAGACATAACACAAAAGGAAAATGGATTTTGAGGAAGGAGGAAACAAGCAAACTTGGGTACCAGTTCTTTTAGGTGCACGTTAATTGCCTACCGGGATGGAAACAGTTCAAGGAGAGGATGACCCGAAATGTTGCTGGGGTCTCAGCTGTCTTGATAGTGTGCCTGTTCATCTCGTTCAGTATCTTGGATAGTCTACAAGATAGGAGTGGGGGATCTGTAGTCCCCTAGATGTTGTGGGACTCCTAACTCCCACTTTGTATACCTCTTGCTATTTTCTTTGTTGTTGTTGTTTAAGGATTAAAACACATCAGTGTACACCAACCTTTCTCAACCTGTGGGTCCCCAGATGTTGTTGGACTACAACTCCCATCATCCCTGAGCTCTGGCCTTGCTAGCTGGGGGTGATGGGAGTTGTAGTTAAACAACATCTGGGGACCCACATGTTGAGAAAGGTTGGTGTAGAGGGTTGGGCAATATATCAATCCATTGTCCAAAACTGGTTTGAAGTCCATATCATGATACCTGTTTCATAATTTTTGACCTGGCAATATATCGCACATCATGATGTGTATGTGTGTATGTGAGTGATGCAACCCCCCCCCCCCCCCTGAAGCCAGCCAGTGCTTCTACAAAGCGCCACCCTTATTTCAGACATTGTGATATATCAGTATATTGCAATGTTTCGCTGGTGGTATATCGTGATGTTGAAAACCAGATACTGCCCAGCCCTATGCGTATGTGAACTTACACCTACCAGCCTACTCTGAAACCATTTTTATTTTTGTTTACATCGATTTACTCCTTTTCTTCTCTCCCTGCCTCCCCCTCTCCCCAAATCCTCGTGTTTGCAGAGATGGTTGTTGACAACCAGATCGAGACAGGCCTGTTGAAGCAAGAAATGAAGGACAAGGTCACTTACACCCTGCTCAGGAAGCATCGCCACCAGACCAAAAAATCCAACCTGCGCTCCTTGGCCGACATCGGGAAGACTGTCTCCAGTGCAAGTAGGATGTTTACCAACCCAGATAATGGTAATGCAGAAGCCAGTGGGCTTTGGCCTTCCAGTAGAGACCCACCGAAACCCTGCTCCCAACTAACTCCATCACCATCTCATGGCAACGCATCTAACCCCACAAGTAGAGTAGCAGACCATACTGACGGATGTATCAGTTATGGGCTCTGAAGGCTTCTTAATGCTGTGGCGCATTGCTCTAACCATATATCCGTGGGCTAACTGAGAAGAGACATGGGCTCGCTTCATTTTTGTTAGTCTGCTTTAGTCAGTCACTTCAGTAAAGCACCTGGTGTGGCACACGCACGAAACGCACAACACAACCAACGATGTGTCCTCCGGAATAGAATCGGGCTGCATCCACACAGCAGCTCATCCCGTTTCCCTGACATTTAATTTATCTCATTATATTGGAACATTCATGTGGTGTAAAATCAACTTCCAGAAATGGAACACAAGCTTGGCACTCATTTCCATGTTATTGGCTTCCAGGGGGAAAAAAAATCTTTTTGCAAACAATGTAGAATTGAGTGCTAACCTTGCACTATGTCCCACTATATTCCCGGGAGTGGCTTTTATGTCATGTGAAAGCTGAAATAGAAGGTGGAAATTAGCAGTTAGGGAAACGTCAGGAAAATGGGAATGAACTGCCACATGAATGCAGCCTATGACACATTGAGCTATCTAGAATGTGTTAGGCTGTAATGGCGGGTGAAAATTGTCCTGAAGTCATTTTGAGTGTTGGTGTGCAAAATAGCAGATGGGCTGTGTAATAGTCCTCTGTGAGCAGGGGTGGCTCACCCATAGTCCTCTGGATATTGTAGGACTCCAGCGCCCATCATCCCCACCAGCATGGTCCATGATCAGGGATGATGGGGGTTGTAGTCCAGCAATATCCAGAAGACAGGTCCCACCCCAACCCCCCCAGCTCCAGAGGCTTTTGTTAGAATTCTGGGAAACAAGTGCATTAACTAGAAAGAGAGGGATCATCTCTAGTCCTCAAGGATAAAAGTTCAACAGTTCAATAGTGTTGAGTTGAGAAACTTCAGAAACGCAAAAAAGGTGAACAGAGCAATCATCAACTATATTACTACAGGGGTACCTCGGTTCTTGAACACGATGTGTTCCAGAAGCCCATTCGGCTTCTAAAACATTCAAAAACCAATGCGCGGCTTCCCATTGGTTGCAAGCGCTTCTTGCACTCAGTGGAAGTCGCGTCGCATGTTCGGGTTCTGAAAAACATTCGAAAACGGAAGCATTTACTTCTGGGTTTTCAGCGTTCGAGAACCGAGACGTATGACAATGGAGGTGTATGGGAACCTAGTTAACACTGTTTTCTGAAATCTCATGATTGAGTGATGTTGTCTATTGTGGGGATCAGCATTGTTTAAGGCCGTGCATCCCTGCTGGGATGAGAGGGGACTTTTCTTGCTTCTCAACATGCGAGGGAAAAATAATCTGATAGAAGAAAAGAGGGAGAGAACCACTAAGGCCAAGAATCATGGATTCTCATATGATCTCAACAAAACTTGCAACATGTGGATATTCATCCCCCCCTCCACACTTTATTATTCCAAGAAGCGCTCCTTCTTGGAATGCAGGTGGTAAGTTGCATCTTTTTAATAAAAAGTACTTGGCTCAAGGCTGTGATAAGCAAAATGTTTTATCTGTTGGGGAAATTCCTCTTGGTAAGTATACAAAGCAGCCTTCTTCAGCCTGGTTCCTCCATCCAGATGATTTGGACAATATTTCCTACCAGCACAGATGTACCAGCTGAGCCAGATGATGGGAATTGTACTCCAAAACATCTGGAAGGCACCAGGTTGAGGAAGGCCGATTTAGAGAGAGCGGAGACAGCATTTCTGGCTTCAGTGTGATGCACTCTGCAGAAGCCAGAGCCAGTTGTTGTGAACCTTCTTAAATTCTAACACTGCGAGTGGCGCAAGAGCTCTCCATGCAAAGAACAGAAAATAATGAATTGCATGTAAAAAAAATAATGAGCATGCTGCTCTTATATTCTACTTTTCTACAAGGAAATTACAATGCATGGGATTATTGAGTATTTTACTATTGAACTCCCCATCTGCAGACTTTAGTGGGGTAGACCTAACATGGCAGCATAATATGATTGCTGCGAATGTGCAGATTGGCTGTTGGACTTCAGTTGACCTGGTTTGTTGAACCACAGCATGATCCGAGACTTTTTAAGATGCAGACTTTGGAAGGCAAGGTGGCTTTTAAGTCCGTGCCCTACCTTTCATTTTCTAGTGGATATTAAGTGCCTTAAGGCACAATCCTGTGACACTTTCCTGGAGAGTAGGCACCCATTGAGCCCAGTAGGGCTTATTTATGAGCTGCTGAAGAGAGAGGTTTCTCTCTAGCAAAGAAATGCAGCAAGCTCATTCAGGAGGGAGAGAGCTCTGGCCCTTCCACTCATTTTTGCGGACTCATTTAGAAGTCTGTTCTTGCAGAGTCGATGCAAGGATCACAAGATTATGCATGTGAAAGGTTTGGAACACTCTGAAGTGCTTTGCAGCAATGTGTTATCAAGAGCATGTGTACAGGTGTGGAGCAGACACCTGCTTTGCCTGTAAAGGGAAGGCACACAGGAAAAACCCCTGCACTTAAACCTGTGGCCTTCCACAGTAGACTGAGCAACAAGGAATTACATACCCCAACAGATGACACAAGGGTGAAGCAAAAGGTTGGGCTCAAACCTACAATCATATGCATGTTACCAAGTATCCAATAAGAATAATTTAAAGTAGCAAATCAGAGAAAAACAAATAATCGTGTAATTGGTAAAATGGATAGCCAACCTTCCATGAGTACATCACCTCTCAATCTTGTTCAACAACCTAGTACAAAACTTTTGGATTCTTTATACAGTATACTGTTTATTAAATTCCTGGCCCATCTTGAGTGCTTGGTTTTATTCATTCATTTTTATTCATGTGTACATCTCCACAGGGTGGCGCTGTGGGTAAAAGCCTCAGCGCCTAGGGCTTGCCGATCGAAAGGTCGGCGGTTCGAATCCCCGCAGCGGGGTGTGCTTCCGTCTTTCGGTCCCAGCGCCTGCCAACCTAGCAGTTCGAAAGCACCCTCGGGTGCAAGTAGATAAATAGGGACCGCTTTCTAGCGGGAAGGTAAACGGCGTTTCCGTGTGCAGCTCTGGCTCGCCAGAGCAGCGATGTCACGCTGGCCACGTGACCCGGAAGTGTCTTCGGACAGCGCTGGCCCCTGGCCTCTTGAGTGAGATGGGCGCACAACCCCAGAGTCTGGCAAGACTGGCCCGTACGGGCAGGGGTACCTTTACCTTTACCTTTACATCTCCATTAATGTGCATGGTCAATAAACATAGATCAATAAAATGAATAAATGAAACACTCATGTAAAAGGCAACATTTGATCAAAATTTTCCATTGAAAGCCAGCCCTCCAAAGGGAACAACTTGCAATCCTCACTCCCCAGTGTAGATAACCCTGATTTGCATGATGACTTGCTCATGTTTTAGGAAAAAAGAAAACATTCCATGTGGTTCATTCCATATATGTTGATTTAGAATATTCTATAAATTTGTTGGCATGCAGTGATTTGTAGTAAATCTTTTGCTAAAGCTATGCTGTTTAAATCTGTATCCAATAATTGATTCTGACTACAAATCTTATGTCCAAGCAAGTGGGGCTTTCATTGAATTATGTGGCTAGCACTGTGTACTTTTTGTCTCTAGAGGTGGTTTCACCTATCTCGTGTTTGGCTACTCTGTCCAATGATAAGTGCTTCTGCTAATTTTTTTCTTATTAATTAAAATTAGTAGCATCTTTAGCAAGGGTTGTGTTCATAGAGTCCTACATTCAACTGTTTCAGAAGCCAAATTGCTGCAATGCTATCCGGAGCAGCCCTAATAGGGAAGGATGGGAAATTAAATAACTTATGGTTTATCTGAAGCGAAACAAAGCATGAGCCTGGGCCCAGATAACACGTTAAGCCTAGCTCCAGGTACTATGGCGGCAGCAAAACTGGGAGAGGAATGCAGTGTTCATAGTTTCCTCTCTTAGTGCAGTTACGCTAAGCTATAGTTTGGCTTAGCGTGACGTGCGAATTATGTCATTGGTAGATTCATGCATTCTCTAAGTTGTTCCCACTTCACTGATGGGAAGCTGAGGTCTGGGAGAAAGTTGCTTGCCGCAGCAAGTCCATAGCAGAAGCTGGGTTCCGCATTCCTCACACCCCAAACCCCATCTCTTTGTCCTTTAGACCCCATAGACACTAGAATATTTTATTTGTTAAGAAAGTATTTCAATGCAAATGTTTGAGAACTGGGTCCATCTCCAAATGCGCTCTTTGCCAATCCTTGTGTTTGGTTCCAGGCTGCTTTGCATATACTGCATATTTCTGCATGCTCCATATTTCCTGCAGATCTTTTCCTTGGTGCTTTTGTTTGCTATAGTGCAAACAATAAACTTGGTGCTGTAAACAGGTGAACAAGATGGGATGGGAGCGAGGGAATTGACATAGCAGGTGATTTGGTAAGGGAGAAGATTTAAAGAACTGCTTTAATGAGCATTTAGATTTTGGTTTAAGGATATTTTTACTCAAGTGGGACTTTCATTGGGCTGGTTCTCCCCATGGTTTAGCGTTACATGCACAAGCTAGAATAAACCTAGGGTTGCCATATGTCTGGAATTTCCAGGACATATCCGGAATGCTGCTGTCTCTTACTGTGTCTGGGTGGAAATCGGTAAAATGTCTGGGAAAACCCAGACGTTTGGCAGCTCGTGTTGGCTCAAAAATGGCATTTTTCTCTGCAATTTTGAACAACAAACTTTTCACTATTTGAAATATGGCAACAAGCTTCTCCTGTGTGGAATGGCCAGTAGGAGAAGCTTCTGATGTTTAGTTTTATTTTAAAAGAATGTTGGCTGCTTGTTCTGTATGAACCAGAGACTGAGGTTTAAAACAGACTCTAGTCCTTTTCTAAACAAACGGACTACAATACCTGTGTTTTGCTGATTTCAACAACCCTTCAGTTTCTTATTTTGTATGTAACAACAACCCAGGATTAGTGGAAAGTGAAACCAAATTCTGGCTGCACAGGAGGAGGAGAGGGGAGTGCAGAAGCTCAAGATTTTGCTCAGGCTGGTTCTAGCTTGTCCACACAGTGCAGCTAAACCATGGTTTAGTGTTACATGTGAACCGTCTCATTGAATTACGTGGGCATGCTCAGTAGCACTGGTAGAACAGCTGCTAGCAAGGAGAGGCTGAGATAATTCAGAAAAGGCTTGCTGAGAGTCTGGTGGGCCTTGAACCAAGAATCTGAGGGTCTGGGAACAGAACTAGTAAGTTACTGTGGACTCAGGCATCATAGTCCTTTGGGACATGACTGGCCCTATGGGTCTTCTGTATTGGCCATGGCAGTGTTTCTCAAACCTGGATCTCCAGCTGTTGTTGGATGACAACTCCCATCATCCCTGACTGGCAGGATCAATGGCAAGCGATGATGGGAGCTATAGTTCAACAACACCTGGAGACTCAAGTTTGAGAAACACTGGGCTATGGTATGGCAGGTGAACAGAGCAGGGCTTTGGGTTGGTGTAGTTCATTCAGAAGCCAACAGCTTGAGCTATTGACTTTCCTCCCAAATATTGATTCAAAGAGAAATGCCTTAAATGTTGAGCTAGTAACCATGCTAGAAATTATTTTTTTATCTCAGTGCTACCCTTTAGGATAAAACAATAGTTTGGAAACATAGGATTTATCATTTATTCATCACAATTACTTATTCAAACTGAAAGTTGTTAAAAATGCATTGAGGCAGCAGTTGACAATAAGGCGTGTTGTTGGACAGAACAATGGGGTTTTATTCCTTTAAGTGTCATTCAGGTTATTCTAAGTAGCTGAATAATGCATCAGCAGAGTTTAGAAATAATGAGAGTAGAAAGAGGAACAGAAGGGGAAGGGTGTGCGAAAGAAGAGACATTTCTCCAGGTGATGCAAATCATTGGCACATTATTTGAAGTGTTACAAAATGGAATACATTCTCTCCCCCCCCCCATTGTTGTGCATGTTGGCTGTGAGTAACAGCCAAAGAAGCCGCTTTCTTTCTAAATTCTTCAGATGTTTTCTGGGTACCGTTGTCAGGTTGCGGGTTACAAACCAGTGACAGCAAAAGTTTTGACCATCTGTTACGACCTTTGGTTGCAGAATTTGCCGTGGTTATTTACAAAGTGTTAAGCCACAGAAGCATCTGACAACGTATTCATTGGACGTAGGTGTTCAGAAGGAATCCCATTCTCAGAATACTAGAGTTGGAGAGACCCCAAGGATCATATAGTCCAAGAATCTCAGCTAAAGCATCCATGACAGGTGGCTGGTCATCCAACCTCTGCTTAAAAACCTCCAGGGATGGAGAGTCTACAACCCCCTAAGGGAGTCCATTCCACTGTCAAACATCTCTTACTGTCAGAAAGTTCTTCTTGATGTTTAGTTGGAATCTCCTTTCTTGTAACTTGAATCCACTGGTGGCAAAATAGGACATTGCAGCCCATGTAATACATTCATTATTGGGCAAACTAGGAATATTTACACTCGGACATTCAATTCCAATGTCATAGAAAAACACTATGTCTCCCACAAACTACTATTTCAGCTTCAAGTGAGTGATCTCGCTTAATGTCCTTACATCTCTACATAGATCAACAAACAGACGCTGCCATAAGTGAGCATTTACCTGCAGTGCTCAGGTATCAACTCACATCATCCCCAGCCAGCATGCGTCTGTTTGATTGCTAGGATAAAATACAGTACTGTCACTCAGAGGTAATATTTTTCAGCCTAGGGCTCATTCCCAGAGGTTAGCTTCCAGATCATTAGTGAAGGGGGGGGGGACCAGTTGTATGAATGAGCCACCCAGTCGGAGGCCAAATCCTCACGATTTTGAACTAGTTTCCTGGATTGAATCTGAGTAAGTTGTGGCGATTATGTGTTTGCACCTTGCCATTTCCTCTTTCTCCTTTTATTTTGAATATTTAATATCTGTATATACAGACGTCCTTCACGTTTGAGCGTTGCAAAAGGGCAAATATTACAAAACACTGAAAATGCACTCAGTGCCACGTTTTCTACAAGTACACGGCAAAACCTGGTGTTGGAACGGTCTCTAATTGACCTGCACATGTGCGTAGCTCTCTGTGGTGTGTTAACATGAGTGTCTGAATGCTTTTCTGTCTTAACTCTCTTGCTTCTGCAGTTGCTTTGGCCTTTCTCTTTCTCCTCTGCCTTAACTCTGCTGTCTTCCTCCTCCTCCTCTTCCTCCTCGCTGCTGCTCTCAAATGCGTGCTCTTCCTCCTGCTTGCGACTCTAAAGCCCGCAGCCCGCTTGAGAGTTCTGTGCCCTGCCTAGCAACCCGCACGTTGGATGATGAAATCCGGGTGCAGCGCAGCCCCAGCGTGGGATGGCTAAGTAAGTGGATGACGGGAAAGGAGTTGCACCTTCCAGGGAAACGGTGTGCATGAAGGGGGTGTGGTTGTGTGTCGGGGGATCAGTCTGGAGATGACGACGACATGCAAAAATGGTGGGCTTCCAAGGAATTAAAGTTCCAAAATACATCTTTGCATGGGGAAAACTGACCCTATCCTTGAACCAGAAACTCTATGAGCTAAGATGCTTCTGCTACTGCAGACTGCAAGGATAGGGGAATGCAACAACATGCCCTGTGACTGGCAGGCGGACTAAGTACCCCAAAACCATCCTTCTGGTTCAGTTTGGTCAACAGAGCCATACCACATGGTTGCTACAAGCCAGTCTTAAGTTCACTGCTCTCCAAACTCGCTGACCTCAAGGACCCAGAACTAGACGTTCAGGTAGAACTGCCCTTGGCTGTAGCCTGGCCCCAAACCATCTGTTTGACGTCGTATCTAGGTCGGTTCAGTGTAGGACAGCTGCAAAGTCGGGGTGTAGGACCTGATTTCCATGATGCTAGTGAATTGAACTCACCAGGCCTCCTTGCGTACATGACCTGATAACTACCTTGCAGTGGTGGTGAAGGTTTGTCACATATGGAAAGTTACAATTCAACTTCCCTCACTAATGCAGTGATTAAGGATGTTGCCTAGTGACTTGTTAATTCTATCAAGTCGTGCCTGAATAGAGGTTTGGACCATATTTCAACCCAACATGGAAGCACTACATGCACAAGCTCTGTAATTGATTTTACCCTCTTATTTATTTTGCATGTTCTTTATGTGACTCAGAGGCAAAAACAAGCTGAAGATGAAGGGAACCTCCATGGGATTATTATGAGCCCCCAGCTAACCAAATCAGGATGTTTTTGTTTTATCCTCATGTTGATCCTAAATCTGTAGCTCAGTCAACATGCTGCTTCTTGCATCATCTTCAGTTAGTAGAGTGAGCAAATCTTTCACCCCTTCTTTCTGTCAGCTTTTGGTTTAGATGTACATAAAAGTTCAAAGTTTTCTGACCAAGGCCTCTGAAAACATAACCTTTTGCATGTTAGTGAAGTCTCCTATTGAGTTAAGTGGGGAGAATGAAGAATTTCTCCAAATGAAATTGTTGAGGATAAAAGAGACTGCCATATATACATGTATTCTGCCATTGCTTGGTGTTGGTACTTGCTTTAGCAGATAGCGGCCGTCTTATATTGAGCTTTCAACCACCCTTCATGTAATTGGCAAACTGCCTTGCTCGGGTATTGCTGTGGCCCGAGTCTCTGTGTGTCCCTTAGCAAATGGTGTTTTAACAGACCTTGGTCTTCTTCTTGCAGGCAGCCCAGCCATGACGCACAGAAACCTGACTTCCTCTAGTTTGAACGACATCTCTGACAAACCTGACAAAGAACAGGTAAGCCTGATCATCATTTCCTTGCAAAGATGTACCAGGAAAGAATGTGATGCTCAGGAGGAGATGAGCACTTTAGGATGAAGGGAAAACATGAGCAGTTGCAATTTTTAAAGCACTGGCTGTTTTAAGAGGCTATTGTCTTATTGCCAGTGTTGAGTTGAAGGCTCCTGACTTGGTGGTTTATCACTTTGCCCAAGAGATCCTGCAGAATTCTTCCAGCTTTTCAATAGGCCAAAGCAAGCCTGCCTGCCCTTTTTCTGTTGGAGAATAAAGCTCTTAATTTCTAGAGTTTTTCCTCTAGCTTTCACATAAGGAGGTCAAATGCAAGTGGTGTCGCAGGTCTAAATTCATTCCCCACTGCCGCCCTTCCCTCATACTCTTGTTTGCATTCAAACTTCTTAATTATCAATCGCTTTAGAAAAATTCATCCTTAACTAAGACAAGGAACAAGAACAAAGCTTAGGTGAAGATAAACAAGGTTTACCAAATGATGGAAAAGTTCGATTGGCCTGTTTTGTTTATGTGTGCGTAATCAGTTGTAGGTTTTTGTTGTATGTTACACCAGCATTTTGTTGTATGTTACACCAGCATTTGACAACTTGGAGCCCTCCACCCCAGAGCTCTGAGGACTCCTATCCCAAGTTCAACACCAATACCTCTCATCCATCCCAACACACACACACACACACACAGACACACACACACACACACAGACACACACTTAGCAAGATCCTAGTGAGCTGAAGTACTACAAAATGGTTTTGTTAATCTCATAATTTGACAAAGAAATCATTTTGATGGGGTGGGTGGGTGAGGGTGTCGATTTGATCGTGCTGATCCTTCAAATTCTGTCTCACACCAGACAGATTCAGGTGATATGTGTGTGCTTTTATATATATATATATATATATATATATATAGATAGAGAGAGAGAGAGAGAGAGAGAAGTCAATCTAAGTGCAGCAAGGGAATAATACATTATTTAGTGGCATCTTGAGGTAGATGAAAAGACCTTTGTCTTTCCCATGACAGCTGACTGGCTTGCATTCATTAGTTTGCTGTGCTTCCTACAAGTTTGACAATCCTCAAGGCTTTGTTTTGAAATGCCATTCCGTTCAGAAAATAAATACCGAAAAATTGGAGAGCTGTATCACTCTCTTGTTTTGTTTTGCTTTTTTATTCCACCGGAGGCCAGGGGGTGGGGTAGTATGTGCTGATATACTGACGTTTCCTTATTGTTTTTATTTTCCTTATTATTATCCTTATGCCCATGACAACCTTATTTGCATCAGGATGGAAACCCATCCTTCCTCAAACAGAGAAAGCGATAAAACTGAGCAAAGATGCTCATCTGACCTACCCTAATAGGTCATGTTTCATTGTAGGAAGCTATGGCTATTTATGACAGTCAGCCAAAGAGAACGGACACTGAGGTCACCATTCACTTCACGTTAAATCATTTAAATCCCATCGACTGCAGAGAGAGGGGATTAGGTCCATGCAGCACTCGTCTATATAGTGGCAGTTAAATATACTTTGTGCTTACTTCCCAGCTCATCTAGAAACCCTGTTTTGCTCAATCCATCACTGCTCTTTCAAATGCACAGAAGATTTTAAGTTGTGCAATGGAGCTCCCCGCTTCTCTTCTTTGCAGCCCCCTGCCCTGCCACACCCTCAAATTTTTCTCCGTAGGTTTGTGGGACCATCCAGAAAAGACTCAGGGTGCATGATGGGAGAGGACAGGATGGGGAAAGACCTGTTACATGAGCAGAACTATACTTGTATGACATTAGGTATCGCCCCATAAATTTGGTCATCTAGTAAGTGGTCTTGCTTGGTGCCTTCGCACGTGTACACAGAGAATAAAAATAAATAATTTCAAATTGCCTACTTTGTCTCTAAGCAGATGATTCCATGTTCCAAAAGCTTTGTGTATTCCGTGTCAGCTGAACTTAGGTTCTACAAAAGTTCTGTTTCACCGCAGGCCGACATGATTTCTGGCAGCCAGTTAGCATGCATCTTTATTCAGGAACTGTATCAGTTAAACAATGGGATAACTGATTTATGTTACTGGTTTTAGACAAGCGCTTGTCTCACTGATTTTTAACTCCCCGTTACTGAATCAATCTACCCTGACCATGTTTTCTGTTTATGGGTTCAGCCACTTTGCTCATGTCCAGAAAATAGCGTTTCCATTTCTTTTAGTGACCCTGGAATTTCTAGTGTGAACAACCTGCAAGTGTGTGGTATCAGAATAGTGGACTCAGTTATGCAATGTCATAAATGAGAATGTTACAGTCAGCAGTATGGTAAGACAGTAACCAGGACTCAAGTTAATCTGTGTTCCAGTAGGGTCTTATTTATTTATTTTAAAAGCACCCAGAGCCGTTCGGAAGTTGCTGGAGATGCATTTTTGTTGCCTTGGGTAACAGACTGGGTGTCTGTTGGTGCTACAACAGTGGTGGATACAAGCCAGTGAGGGCAATAGCCACGGAATACAGTTTGTGTGTGTGTGTGTGTTGGTTTGTGTGTATACATGCATGTGGGTCCACATGCTGGATGGAGAAGACTCATGTGATAGGACCCCTGCTTTTAAAAAAATGTCCCTCATCTGGTTTGGTTTGAAAACAGAAGCAGACTCTAGTATCTTCCAACATAAAAGACCCCAAATTTATTTCTTAATTCCCTCCTGTTTGGGGATTATGTGAAGGCTCCGCAGGAAACCGGGTTCCAAGTGCTTTCACCCTCCCTTAATGGTGTCGCTGTTCCCAGAACCCTGCAGGAATCTTTCAGTTCTCTGTGCTTTGTTTAAATGTCCTTGGCAAGCCCTTATGGACGATGAATCTCAAGGACCTTTCTCCCATCTCTCCTCCTCCCCACACCAGCTAGCATTTTAAATGCATGCAAGTTAAATAAACTTTGGGTAAAGCAGCACTGGGGGCTGTGTTTCCTGCTCAGCTCCACCCAGTTCCATATAGAAACCGCAGGAGAATATGCACGGATGTTTACAAATGCGCTCAGAGCACGTTGAAGAGAAGTGGGTTCCCCTGCCTTTGGGGAAAAGTGCATGCTTAAGATGCATAATGTGTTCAGATGAGTGTAGCCAGCTGGACCATTGATTTGATGATTTACACAAAAAACCCTTGTCCCCAGTGTTTGCAGCACTTCCCTGACTCCTGTGTTTCCATATCAACAGTAAAGTCTCTCTCTCTCCTCTCTCCATTCCTCTGCTGCTGGCCAAAACTAATTCTAAAGTTTAAAAGAAGTTGGCCTGGATGGAGGGGGGGTGTAGCCCATGCTTGGTTCTTCTAGAGATGTTTCCAGGACTTCCTGCTTCTCGGAGCTCAGTTCATTGATGGATTGTGTAAGGGCCAGTTGCAGCCTCTCTTTTCTTTCTTCTGTCTGTGCTGGCGATTGTTTAACCTTTCCCGTTGCTGGGGCTATCCTAATTACCGTATCTGATTGCCGCGGTGACCTGGATTCACCCTAGACCAGCCTTGCCCCACCTCGGCGGAGGGCGCCAAGTAGAGGAAGGGAGACCCAGAGAGGACTCTGGTGCAGGAGGGAGAGCGCACCTTTTTGCTTTGACACCTGTTTGAAGGGAAGCCAGTCAAGCAAAATTTCAGAAGATGTGCTGTCAGGATGCTTCATGGTGGCTTTTACATCTCTGAACTAAGAGTGCCAGATGCAAAAGGGACAGCAGTGAAAGCAGAGGGAAATGAAGAGGGAACGGAACGCAGGGTGCAGCTGTGAAATTTCCATAGAGCTTCCTATGAATTATAGCTTGGACATTCCAAATTCTTCACATTCCTCGGTGCCTGCATCAAATCCCTTGGAATCCAGGTGGTTAGATATCTGGGGTTTCCACCCCACCTCCAGCTCTTCTGATACACTGGATATTTCAGAGCAGAGCTGAGTAATGCCTTTGGCGCCAAGCCATAACAATGGTGAGTTCATGATAGGAGAGATACAGGTCCCTGCAACCCTTGCCTTGGTTTCTCTTCTGTGTTCAGATCCAGGCCTGGTTGTATACTATATGGTAGGCTGCTGTGTTTTCTGCATGCGCTGCTCATAGCGTGACTTGGAAGCTCTGCATGCCTCTTTCCTCAGCAGCCCCATGACCTCAGGAGCTCTTCCTGAGCCACCCAACCCGCCTCGAGGCTCCCCCTGTCCTCATACTTGACATAAAAGATAATAAAGAGCAGGCAGCTACTTGATCTTGTTGTTGGGTTGTTTTTTTTGAACCAACTTATTTGAATTTTACAGTCTGCTGCGTCTAGAAGACTGTAGCTTAAAAGTAGAAAGCAAGTTTAAAAGTCTTACTAAAGCAGCACTAAAGCAGGGACGCGGGTGGCGCTGTGGGTTAAATCACAGAGCCTAGGACTTGCCAATCAGAAGGTCGGTGGTTCGAATCCCCACAACGGGGTGAGCTCCCGTTGCTCTATCCCAGCTCCTGCCAACCTAGCAGTTCGAAAGCATGTCAAAGTACAAGTAGATAAATAGGTACCACTCCAGCGGGAAGGTAAACGGCGTTTCCGTGCACTGCTCTGGTTCGCCAGAAGCAGCTTCTTCATGCTGGCCACATGACCCGGAAGCTGTACGCCAGCTCCCTTGGCCAATAAAGCGAGATGAGCACCGCAACCCCAGAGTCAGCCACGACTGGACCTAATGGTCAGGGGTCCCTTTACCTTTACCCTTAAAGCAGCACAGACGTAGCAACAAGTCCCACTCCTCTCAAAGAAGGCGCAGTAACTCCTTAACGCCCAAATGAAATAAAAGTGGGGGCCAGAGATCTACAGAAAATGTCCTGAGAAGCCAAGTACCTCGAGTGATGCATACTCATTTTGTGGCCGTTTATGATTGGGAGTCTCCAGGTGCTTCCACACTGAATGCATATGCCAGTCACCAAAAGCCGCAGCTCCTTTAGGCATGGGGGAATTCGCAGCAGAGTGAGGTTACAACACTCTGTTTGTGTTACTGGGATAGAGAGGAGGAGGGATATAGAAAGCTGCCTGTTGACAAGTCGCACTATTAGCCATCTAGCCCAGTGTTGTCTACGCTGACTTGCAGAAACTCTCCAGTATGCCGGGCAGAGAAAAGTCTCAAATCACATCTGTCACGGACGCTTTAGGTAAGTTTCCTGCCTTGCCGGGGGTTGGACTAGATCATGCTCCCTTCCAACTCTACAATTCTGTGGTTCTACACCCCCTTCTAACTGACCATGTTAACTTATAATGTCAGGGGCCAGGAGAATCTATGCATACCATGTGCTTTATTGCTAAGCGATGGGTCGTCTCCCCCTCCCGGAAAAGGAAGAGTGGGGAAGCCTCCATTAATTGTTCCTGTTGGTTCATGCTAAGTGAGTGGTCTACCACTGGAGCTAATTCCCCTCCATGGAGAGTCACAAGGCTTTGTGTTCAGCAGCTAGCACCCATCTTCCTCCCAAATCTGCAAACGCACCATTGGGAACAGTATTTTTGTGAGAGTGTAATGTATTGGATTGATGCTTTTGAATTATGGTGCTGGAGGAGACTCTTGAGAGTCCCGTGGACTGCAAGAAGATCAAACCTCTCCATTCTGAAGGAAATCAGCCTTGAGTGCTCACTGGAAGGACAGATCCTGAAGCTGAGGCTCTAATACTTTGGCCACCTCATGAGAAGAGAAGACTCCCTGGAAAAGACCCTGGTGTTGGGAAAGATGGAGGGCACAAGGAAAAAGGGATGACAGAGGACGAGATGGTTGGACAGTGTTCTCGAAGCTATCAGCATTAGTATGTCCAAACTGCGGGAGGCAGTGGAAGACAGGAGTGCCTGGCGTGCTCTGGTCCATGGGGTCATGAAGAGTCGGACATGACTAAACGACTAAACAACAACAATGTATTGGATTATCTGTGGAAGGGTACCTCTCGATTAGAAAGGGCAGGGAGAAATGGGGTTGGCATTTTGATGCCAGTGATGCCGTGTGGATGCTGCAAAGAACTTGGATGCGCGAGGAGCACCCTTTGCAGAGTAAACATCCACTCTTAGCCTTCAGTTCAAGCCCGCTATAGGTTCAGTTTAGGCTTTTAAGTCCAGTTTAAGGGGAAAGCTCTTCGTATGTTCTTATCAGACAAACAGCTGTTTCCTTTGCCCTAGGCGCTCTGAGATTTGTAGCTCTGAGAGGGCGAGTGTAGCAGTTTCTAACAGAGAATCCTCACAAAATAAAATTCCCAGGATTTTTGGGGGTAGAAACTATAACAGTTAATCTGGAATGATACTGTTGTATTGTAGTAATATACACTTTTAGCTGGGATAGATTGGAGGGAAATGCTTTTGTCTATAAAGGTATTTAAGCAAGGGAAATCCCAGTGCTTTTGATATTCCTTAATTGCCCTGGTCTGCTTGCCATCCTAGCTCCTTCACCATGTCAGAGTTGCCTGCTTTGCTTGTATGTATAAATTGCAACACACTTGTCTTAATTCAAACTGCTCCCCCATCTTTCATTATCTGTATTATGTTATTACTGCAAACATGCATCCAGAGGTGCATGGTATATTTGGACACTGGGTGAATTTCATAAAATCCCAATCGATGCATATTGAGTCAATATTTCTTGGGGTATGTGTGTGTGTGCAAGCTTTTGACTTTCACAGATCTCTTCTTCAGAGCAGCCTTTTCACCACCGACTGGTATTGTCTGCTTTAAGTGGGAATGGAAGGAAAAGTAACAGCGGATAGAAAGATAAGGAGCTAACCCTGTTAGCATTTTTAAGCTGTTGGCAAAATGTCTTAAGAGAACACATCACAGCAACTAACAGAGGCAGGACTTGATGAAGTCGGACGTATCGGGAGTGGTGAATTAATCTGTGAATTACTAGCATAAAGATTTTAGCTGAAGCTTTTTGAGTGGACAGGGTCACTCCGGGACAATGTAGAGGAGGAGGAAAAGGGGTGAGATAAAGTTAGATACTATTTGGACCCAGGTAGGTGATGGTAGATGTTGGTGATGGAAGAGGACCCAGAAGACAAAAAGCCAAATTCAGGGAGAGAAAATAAAGTGAGTGCATTCTTTGGAAAGTACAAAACACTTGACAGCTGGAGATTATTCAATAAAGCCTAGCATCTTCTGTTAACAATACCTACCTGCATGTTGATGGCAGTTTCTCAGCTCTTCTGTTGTTGCTTTATCTTTTAGTACCAGATTGCCTTTATACTATCAGTTTACAAATATAAACAGCAACAACAATAATATTCTTTGGGATGGAATCGAGCGCATACTGGAAATTTAGGTTTGTGTAATTAAAGTGGATTGCAGGCAATGACCATTTTAGGCATTTAGGTGTGGGATTTTAGGGGCCCTGTAAACATCTGGGTAGGGATGCGGGTGGCGCTGTGGGTTAAACCACAGAGCCTAGGACTTGCCGATCAGAAGGTTGGCGGTTCGAATCCCCCTGACAGGGTGAGCTCCTGCCAACCTAGCAGTTGAAAGCACGTCAAAGTGCAAGTAGATAAATAGGTACTGCTCCGGCAGGAAGGTAAATGGCGTTTCTGTGCGCTGCTCTGGTTCTCCAGAAGCGGCTTAGTCATGCTGGCCACATGACCCGGAAGCTGTACGCTGGCTCCCTCGGCCAATAAAGCGAGATGAGCGCCACAACCCCAGAGTCGGTCACGACTGGACCTAATAGTCAGGGGTCCCTTGACCTTTTAAACATTTGGGTATGTGGACCACAAGATTGCATAATTGGACACAGTGTTTTTGTGCTGCCAGGTAGTCTGTGAAATCTTCCAGGGGGGAAACTTGGTACGAGTGGTAAGAGATGGAAGCATCGCAATATCTCCAGTATGTGCTCAGTTTACGTGGGCTTTCCGAAGCAAATGTGGTTTCGTGATTTATTCTCAAGGGATCTGCAGAACGTCACGCGTGTTGTGTTGGCTAGAACACTAAGGACAAGATGAATAATTGCAGCTGGAATATCCTTCCAGCTGCACTTTTCAAAGAAGAAAGAATAAGAAGTGCCCTTCACTGGAGCATCTAGGATCAATTCGTCACCTTAAGCTACTCTGAAATTTAGACCTTTTTCTCATGCAGTTTCCACCAGCAGTTTCCACCAGCAATCTATCAAGGTTATGGTAGGGATGTATTTCATTCCACAAACATTTTTGCTTCCTTCCCCAGTTCTGCATTTACCTCCAAATGGAAATGCAGCTCGGGCACTTCTGCGTAATACTGCACACGTAAATGGGACGCTCTTCTTGTTGTTGTGGCCGTTATGGTGTGCTGCCATTATTAAATTGCAGTGACATATGGGTAAAAGGCAATTTGTAAATTAATAATAAACAGTATATGTGAACTGACCAGTAGATACAATTGCATATATTACAAACTTACGTGTTGGTGTTAACTGGAGGAATTGAGGGTGGGATCCTGCTTGTGGAATGATCCCCCAAGGAGGTTTGTTTGGCACCTTCATGATACATCTTTAGGCGCCAGGTAAAAACATTCCTCTTCAGCCAGACCTTTGGCTGATTAATATTCTACAGCCTTTTACATCTGTCTATGGGAAAGGGAGGGATGCGGGTGGCGCTGTGGGCTAAACCACTGAGCCTAGGACTTGCCAATCAGAACGTCGGTGGTTCAAATCCCCACGACGGGGTGAGCTCCCGTTGCTTGGTCCCTGCTCCTGCCAACCTAGCATTTCAAAAGCACGTCAAAGTACAAGTAGATAAATAGGCACCGCTCTGGCAGGAAGGTGAACGGCGTTTCCGTGCGCTGCTCTGGTGCACCAGAAGCGGCTTAGTCATGCTGGCCACATGACCCGGAAGCTGTATGCCGGCTCCCTTGGCCAATAAAGCGAGATGAGCGCCGCAACCCCAGAGTCGTCCGCGACTGGACCTAATGGTCAGGGGTCCCTTTACCTTTACCTATGGGAAAGGGAGAAGGATTATTGTTTTGTTGTTTTGTTTTAACTATTTCCTTGTTTCTGTCCTGCATTTTCTTCTGTCAACAGCCCTGAGATCTTATGATGAAGGGTGATATAGAAATCCACTAAATAAAAATAAATAATTAAAAATCTTGTTTTGTGAGTTGTACCTGGGAATTATTGTTAATTATCACTGCTTGTACTTTTCTGCATTTCATCAGACCTCACTGTTTGCAGTCCACCTCCTCTCCACCCAGCCGTGCACATATATGTCCGTAGGTACGCATATACCATGTTTTTTCCATGTATAAGATGACCCTCAATTTTTGATTAAAAATATTTTTTGGGGAAAATATCTCATACACGGAAAAAATGTGGTAAATCTATATACCTGACGACTGAAGATTGCATTCCATGCATCTGACGAAGTGGCCTGCAGCCCACAGAAGTTTCTGCCACAATTAAACTGGTTTGCCTTAAACCACAAGAGCCTTTTCGTTCTGACGAGACGCCTGTGTCTCTTCTCTCTCCCACGCAGCTGAAGAACAAGTTCATGAAGAAGTTACCTCGAGACGCCGAGGCCTCCAACGTCCTGGTGGGAGAAGTCGACTTCCTGGAAGCCCCTTTCATTGCCTTCGTTCGGCTGCAGCAAGCAGTTATGCTCGGTGCTCTTACAGAAGTCCCTGTACCTACCCGGTAAAGGAGCCTTTTCTTTTTCTTTTTAATATATAGTCATACCTCATGTTACGTCTGCTTCAGGTTACGCGTTTTCAGGTTGCGTCCCGTGGCGATCCGGAAGTACCGGAAAGAGTTACTTCCAGGTTTTGCCATTTGCTCATGCGCAGACGCGCAAAATGGCATCATGCGCATGCACAGAAGCAGTGAATCATGACCCACGCGTGCACAGATGCGCAGGCGCAGGTTGTGTTCTTTTCAGGTTGCGAACAGGACTCCGGAACGGATCCCGTTCTCAACCAGAGGTACCACTGTATTTTTTAAAAATTTTACATAACACATTTCAATTTAAACATATCATTCACCTTCACATTTTAGATTCTCAGAATCCCTTGACCTCCCCCCGCCCTTCTCTGGTTTTTATTGTCAATCCTTTTTTCTTCCAGCTTATCCCCCCCCATTCATTATAAATATTATTAACTTTTCCATTGTGTTTTGTACTTTACAAGTATTACTCTAATCCTGCCAAAGTTTTTAGTTGTTTACATTGTCCTCTCACATACATTATAATTTTTTCCCATTCTTTCTTAAACTGCTTCTCATCCTGGTCTCCGATTCTTCTGGTCAATTTTGCCATTTCAGCATAGTCCATCATCTTCACTCCTCTTTGGCTGGAACTTTATCCTCTTTCCAACTCTGGGCCAGTAATATTCTCGCTGCTGTCGTCGCATGCATAAAAAGTCTTTACTGCTCACTTGGAATCTCTGTCCCTAAAATATCTAATAAAAAGCCTCTGTTTCCCCCACAAATGTTATTTTAAACATTAGGAGCCTTTTCAAGTCATTGGTTGTATTAGCATTACTTAAATCAGAAGGGTGGCGGGGGGAGAGAGAAGAGAGGTGCATTCATATTTAAGAAAACTGCAGTTTTAAACTAAGGAATAACAGCAGCAACAAAAAGTGTTCTCTATAGACAGGAGAGAGCCAGCAGTAAACCACACTGTGCAAGCTGGAGTTAATTCCTTCTTAGCAAAACAAATGCCAGGCCTAATGAGCACAGCAGCTCATCTTTGGTTGGTCTTGCCCCCATGAAGCAGTTGCTGAGACTGAATTCCCCACCTCCCCACAGCTCCCAGTTAAGGATACTTTTGGTATTGTGGTTAAGAGCAGTGGACTCGTAATCTGGTGAACCGGGTTCGTGTCTCCGCTCCTCCACATGCAGCTGCTGGGTGACCTTGGGCCAGTCACACTTCTCTGAAGTCTCTCAGCCCCACTCACCTCACAGAGCGTTTGTTGTGGTGGAGGAAGGGAAAGGAGAATGTTAGCTGCTTTGAGACTCCTTCGGATAGTGATAAAGCGGGATATCAAATCCAAACTCCTCCTCTTCTTCTTCCCTCCCACCCCCTCCGTTCCTATTCTTGATCCTGTTTTCTATTATTAAAAGGCAACTACGTGGTATGCCAAAATAAAACAGGATCACGCCGGAATGTCTGATAGACATGACACAAAATGGAAGAATGAAAAGGAAGAGGAAATAAGCAAAATTCAGTTACATTAAAGTTCTGTAATTACCCGATGGGATGACCAACTATTGGAATCGGCCTCTTCATCTTAAACAGGGATTTGGTCCCAACCAAATTAAGCAGGTTGATGGAGAAGCGCTTTTCCTGCATTGCAGGGGGTTTGAACACATGGCGCTGTGGGTTCCTTCCAGTCCTACAATTCCATGATTCATAGCCTTCCAGTTTCCTTGGATCGCTGTCAGATGTTAAGATTTTTTTTATTAAAGTTTTTCTGACGTTAATGATATAACAAGTTCTGCTATATCTTCTTGTTGTTGATTCATGTCCAACTG
This sequence comes from Podarcis melisellensis, assembly GCF_964234715.1. Lineage (NCBI taxonomy): Eukaryota > Metazoa > Chordata > Lepidosauria > Squamata > Lacertidae > Podarcis > Podarcis melisellensis. The sequence goes on along the minus strand of NC_138541.1, from coordinate 9,310,779 downwards.
ATACAAATTCTATGAATCTCCATGTGCCACTGCTTTTATCTAATCTGGTGGTACATATTTTACTGAAGATATACTGTGTTGGTTTTTTTAAAAACAGTGAATCATGACAACATTTGTTTGTTCTTTCTTTTCCCTCCTTGGCGGTCAGGTTCCTCTTCATTTTGCTGGGTCCCAAAGGCAAAGCTAAATCGTACCATGAGATTGGCCGAGCCATCGCTACCTTGATGTCTGATGAGGTAATCTCCCTTCTGTTTTGCTGAGTGCAGTTCACTCAGCAGCAACCAATATTTGGATTAGTGTTGTTATTATTATATATTTACCACCCTTCATCACAATCTCTCAGGGTGGTTCACAAGATAAAAGCTTTTGCTTTTCTAGCCACAGCCTCAAAAGAGCCAATTTTGCAATACTTCCAGCAAATGTTCAGGGCAGTCTTCTGCGAATTTCCAGGCATGGGAGATTTTGAAGGCTGTTCCATGCATTACATTGGATAAAGTGTTCAGCTTACCATCAAGTGATAGGAAACAACCAATCTTGACTGTCTAGAAGCAGAACTTCCCGGGATGGTGGCAGTCCTGTGTCTTTGAACACAGGTTTCCACCAAACATCAGTAAAATGGCAGGATGGAGGTAACTTCTAAGCAACAGGTGGTTGAGGAGTAATTTCCTTGCCTATCACTCCCCTTTCAGCTCCTCACACCCACTTTATTTCCAGCTAGGTTCAGAGCAGTGATGTGGGGAGCAAACTTTTCCAGTGCTTTATTTTTCCATGGAAAATTCTCTGTCCCATAATTTCTTTAGTAGCAATGAACAGGTGAAAAGGACCAACTTCAAATGCAGTATTAGCTGAGCTTGGTTGTTCAAGTGTTTGCTAAATACAGGTAAATTAACCGTCCTAAATTAGATCACACTCCAGGGCATCAGGTAATCACCCGACGTGAACTGAAATTTTTGCAATCCCAATTAAACTAATTTGCACAGGAACATATTCCAGTGCAAAACAATTTCCAGGAAACCTGCATCACTGGTTCAGAGACCAGAAATAAACCCAGCTGCAGGGCAGCAGGAGTAGCCTGGGAAAAGTTGTGGGTGCAGGAAAAGTTAAGCACCCCTCTGCTGCTTCCTCCTTTGCTGAAAATATATTGCCAGCTCCCCCCCCCCCTTAAGCAAAAGTTCTGCAGAATAAAAGGTAATGTGGCGTTTGCCCTCCTAGGTGTGTGACATCATACTGGATTCATAAGGAAAGGGTTAACTAATTGTAAAATGACTAACCAATGGGAATCCAAGGGAAGGAGTTCGAGTTTGAGTTAGGGTGGTTGAGAAGTCAGTCTGAAGTTAGAAGAGACAGAGAGGATAGGTCTGTGGGTTGGGCTAGTCTGATGTGAGAGAGTGAGAGAATCTGTTAAGAGGAGTCAGTCAAACAGCTGATAGAAGGTATTAGGAAGGTATAGGCCGGTAAAGAAACTAAAGTTAAGAAACTTACAGGAATATTATCTAAGAAACCATAAACTTGTTAGTGCTTATAAAATAAACTTGTTTATTTGGTTCAGTTTTAACAACTGTCTGGACTCAGGGTTTTACCAGAGAGTAACGGGTTGGTGGCAGCAGGGAAGTGAGCACAGTGGTGGCACAGGGATCAACAGACCATTAAACGTCCGGGGACCCTGTGTGATCGCCACAGGTAATCTGTCAGTTTGGCTAGTGGCAATTTGCCTAGTGCTCTATAACAGGGAGGAACCATAGCTCAGTGGGTAGTGGATGTGCTTTGGGTTTTGAGGACTGCAGATTTAATCCCCGACATCTAAAAGGATCAGGTAACAGCTTATTGGAAAGACCACAGCCTGAAGCCCTGGAGAGTTGCTGCGAGGCAGAAGAGAAGGGTGTCAGGCTAGATGGACAAAGAGGATGACCTCATAAATGAGGCGTCTTTCTGTGCACCTGTAGAAGGATTTGCTAGATGGCAACCTTCCCATTCCTTCCTATGTGCAGGTGTTCCACGACATTGCCTACAAAGCCAAAGACAGACAGGACCTGATTGCTGGGATTGATGAGTTCCTGGATGAAGTCATTGTACTCCCACCTGGGGAGTGGGACCCTGCCATCAGGATAGAGCCCCCCAAGTCCCTCCCGTCTTCAGACAAAAGGTAAGAGAGGTGCATATGCCGCATTAAGGCATGCCAACTTTTTCAACTTTCACATTCCAAAATCGAGGCGTGCCAAAAAGGTTGTATCAGGACTTGGGATATTTTGGTTAAATTAATAGAATTTGGTTTTGCTTGGTTAGTAAAATTGCATAGGAATCATTAAAAATGATCACCAAATACTTGCAGTTATGCGTACTTATTTGTTTAGCAGGACCCAACATTTTCATTAGGTAAAATTAAAATTCTTTGGTTTTCCGAAAGCAATTTATGCGCTTCTTCGTCAAATCTAGGCTTGCCATGCTAAATGTTGTCCAGTCACAAAAGTAATAGCATATTTGAATTCCTCACCCCCTCAAAAAACTAAAAAAACCCTCAAAATTTTAAGACCCCATCATTGGATATGGTTGCAGTAATTAAAGTTTCACCACCTAAAATGGCACGCCTTAATGCCACGTGCCTTGCCGCAGTTGCGGCATCCAAAGTCACAGGCCGAAGATCCTGGGTATATGGAAGCCCAGCTGAATTCTCATTTCTTTCTTTCTGCTCAGGAAAAACATGTATTCGGGTGGTGAGAATCTGCAGATGAACGGGGACACTCCACACGACGGGGGAAATGGAGGTGGAGGGCACGGGGACTGCGAGGAGTTGCAACGAACTGGCAGGTAAGTGACAAAAGTCTGTGCACCGATACGGGGCATCTCACTAGATTGCATTGGCACACAGGCTTCTCAGTTCCAGATTCTCCTTTTGTGCCTTGACTCATGTAATTGTGGCGCATGGTTCTCCAGTGTGGTGTAGTGGTTAAGAGCGGTAGACTCGTAATCTGGTGAACCGGGTTTGCTTCCCTGCTCCTCCACATGCAGCTGCTGGGTGACCTTGGGCTGGTCACACTTCTCTGAAGTCTCTCAGTCCTACTCACCTCACAGAGTGTTTGTTGGGGGGAGGAAAGGAAAGGAGAATGTTAGCTGCTTTGAGACTCCTTCAGGTAGTGATAAAGCGGGATATCAAATCCAAACTCTTCTTCTTCTTCCCCTTGCTAGATTCTGTGGCGGTTTAATCAAAGACATCAAGAGGAAAGCCCCTTTCTTTGCCAGCGACTTCTATGATGCATTTAACATCCAAGCCCTGTCTGCCATTCTCTTCATCTATCTGGCTACTGTAACCAACGCCATCACTTTTGGGGGGCTGCTGGGAGATGCTACGGACAACATGCAGGTGAGCCATGGCTCAGAGCAAGACAGTTCAAACTTCTGCAACTGCAGTAGTCTGGGCTTGGTCAAAAACAGGTTTTTTCTTTTTTTACGACCGCTTCAAACAGCACAGCCTTACGGTCTGCTATGCAAAGAAAAGCAAAACGAGTATGAGATGCAAGAGTTATTGCGCCAGCGTCCTGTTGTGAGTTGTAGTGTTGCACTGGTCCAGTGACAGGGAAGCAGGTGGCGCTGTGGTCTAAACCACTGAGCCTCTTGTGCTTTCCGATCGGAAGGTCGGCGGGTTGAATCCCCATGATGGAGTGAGCTCCCGTTGTTCTGTCCCAGCTCCTGCCAACCCAGCAGTTCGAAAGCACGCCAGTGCAAGTAGATAAATAGGTGCCGCTGCAGCAGGAACAGAAGCAGTGTTTCCATTTGCTTTGGTTTCTGTCACAGTGTCCCGTTGCACCATTAGCGATTTAGTCCTGCTGGCCATATGACCCAGAAAACTGTCTGTGGACAAATGGCCACTCCCTTGGTCTGAAAGTGAGATGAGTGCCGCAACCCCATAGTCGCCTTTGACTGGACTGAACTGTCCAGGGGTCCTTTACCTTTTTTTAAACTGGTCCAGTGAGACACTTGGGGTGTTGCACCTGTGCAGCAGTTTCAGGTGGTGCAAGATTACCTGTGCTGCGTCGGCTGCAACTTGAAAAACCTTGCATGCATCAGATATTGGAGGAAAGTGGGCAGGGCACCAGGGCAAAAATGCTATGAGCAATCTTGTATATGCCAGCGAGATCAGTAACGTCACAATTTGCAAGAGCAAAACAGAAGTATTCACTCAAAGAAGCACTAAGAATGATAGCCCAGATTGGCCATAATACTCTAACTGGGTTAAACAGCACCAGGCAGTGATCAATGAGTGCTGAATCTCTAAAGAGAGTGCTGTCATGATAGTATTGGGAAGGTGCATTCCCTGATCAGGAAAGCTTCCTAATCAATAACAAGCATGGCGGGGCTGCATTGCTCACTTGGCGCAGGTTGTGTCACTGCTGGGTATTGGGATAGATAGGGGCAAGGTGGCGGTGAAGTCAGTGCAGTGCAAATGCGCTGGCAGAGAAAGTCTAGTGCTCTCCATTCTGGTGTTTGCCAACAGTGTAGAGTAGAGTCAGGTGAGTAGCACAGTCTCACCATGCTATCCATTACTTCCTCATATCCTATGCATGCCATGTGCTATTGTGGTTGTACAATCAGGGGCACAGAATGCACTCTGGACATGCTCTTGACCCATCACTCTTCACTTTACAAATCCATCATGTGTTTTAGGGCTGAACCTTGATATTTGGAAGTTGTTCTGGGTCTATGTCACAGCACTCCTGTATTGAGCCCTGTCATATTCTCGGCTCCCAATGTTCCCACCAGAAGGGAACAAAGGAGGCTATCCATGGAAAGTGATTTGCCTTTGAAAAAAAGAAACTTCCTGCTGGCGTGCATGGAGTGGAAAAAAAGAAACCTTTTCAGTTCCACGTTGAGTCTGCTGCAAATCTAAACAAAATTCATCTGCTTACATGAAACTCCAGGAGATGGGGGAATAAATCAGTGTCAAGTACTGTGAATGCCTCCTTCGCCTCCCTATCACTGGCCAAATATTTGTTCTCAAAATGAAGGAAGTTAGCTTAACAAAGAACTCTCTGGTTTCTTTACCTCGAACTAAGCTTCCTGTCTGTGAGGCTTTGCTACTAACCTTCAATTTTTATAGCAAATTCCCTTTTTACATTTGGCTTAGTTTCAGCTGGATCTTGTGTTGTGTTGTGTTGTGTGTGTATATGTATGTATGTACACTAGCGTGGTTCCCCAACCCCCGGGCCTCCTCCAATCTTTGCGTTCAGTGGAAATATTAAATTCCTTGACATTTAAATGAATTATGCAGAGCAAATGGTCAAAGGCCTGGAAACGATGCCTTATGAGGAACGGCTAAGGGAGCTGGGCATGTTTAGCCTGGAGAAGAGGAGGTTAAGGGGTGATATGATAGCCATGTTCAAATATATAAAAGGATGTCACATAGAGGAGGGAGAAAGGTTGTTTTCTGCTGCTCCAGAGAAGCGGACATGGACACGGACACGGACACAGAGCGATGGTTCCAAACTACAAGAAAGAAGATTCCACCTAAACATTAGGAAGAACTTCCTGACAGTAAGAGCTGTTCGACAGTGGAATTTGCTGCCAAGGAGTGTGGTGGAGTCTCCTTCTTTGGAGGTCTTTAAGCAGAGCCTTGACAACCATATGTCAGGAGTGCTCTGATGGTGTTTCCTGTTTGGCAGGGGGTTGGACACGATGGCCCTTGTGGTCTCTTCCAACTCTATGATTCTATGATTCTAAATCACCCTGCATGAGAAGTGTCAATCCTGAGTGTACCTTCAGAAGTCATAGTCAGGCAGGATTGAAATTAATTCTTGGCCAGGGCTAGAAAGTGAACCACTTGGTCCTTTGCCCTGGGCTCAGAGAAGTGCATTTGGGAAGAACATGGAAAGACACAGTAACTAAGGAGATAATGACTAGTGCTAAACAGTGATCTATCTTCCTATTTTTGTTGTTGCTGTTGTGTGTGTGTGTGTGCATATGTGGCAGGGAGGGGCGGAGTTTTATTAATGCTGCTGTTTTTCCTGGGATCCAATAAAAAGCCAATTCAGTTAGCTGCTCATTCAGCCCCAGAACCATGGGGAATAATTAATCTTGAAAAGGTCTAAAGCCTGTAGCCCTCTAGATCAGCCTTTCTCAACCTGTGGGTCCCCAGCTGTCCCCAGATGTTGTTGAACCACAACTCCCATCACCCCTAGCTAGCAAGGCCAGAGCTTAGGGATGATGGGAGTTGTAGTTCAACAACATCTGGGGACCCACAGGTTGAAAACCACTGCTCTAGATGATTGTTGGACTCCAACTCCCATCAGCTCCAACCCGGCCAGTGCTCAGAGATGATGGAACTGTAATTCAGCAGCAATTAGAGGGCCACAGGTTCGCCAACCCAGGCCAAAAGCGAATCCACACAAAGTAGAGTACCACCAAAAACACTCACCAGTCTTTGGTGAATGATATCCCAGTAAAATCCGGGCAAAGTTAGAACTTCAGGCTGTCTGTTGGATCCAGTGTTAGTTCTCTAGGATAGGCAGACAGATGAGGAAGGAGGTCATGCAGGCTGGGCTCTAGGGTAGAGTCCATATGAAGAGCCAGACAAGGCTGTAGACCTCACCGCCACCCACTGCCTCCAGAGAAGCATGGAGAGCTGATTTAAGGAAGCCTCGAGCTGGATTTCACAGAAAACTGTTCTGTTTTGATCAACAGCCTCTGCAGTACAGAGGCAAGGCTCCAGTAGCACCCTGGACAGCTCCTTACAGGGCACAGGTTGAATCCTCCATATGAGCAGGGCTCAAATGTTGCTTCAGCAACAGTCACCCTTTAGCTGAGGCTGCAAAAAGAGCTGGTGTAACATTTTGTGAGAGTAACCTCTTCATTTAAATGGGCCTATTTTGATTCCAACAGAGCAGGGAAGACTGTGGTTCCATTAGGGCTGAGCTGGAGACAGAGGAAGTCAACATGACCTTGGGCCAGAGAGGTAGAACCATAGTGGGTTCCTCTTGCACAAGCACCTTCTGGTTTACTGTATGCAACTTGAACTGGCCCTGGGGGCAATTCCCTCTCCCACTGACTCCCTGACTTCATGCTCCAAAGAAGGGGAGTCTGATCCCAGGGACATGAAAGATAACATACTCAAAAAGTCTGAGCAACTCATCAGGCTCAGTCTGCTCAACAAGAAAGAGGTGAAGCCAGGAAAATGGAACAATGGAAAGCAGGCACAAAATTAGTGGCACATGTAGCATTATAGAAGAGCCAGATTTCTGCATCAGTCACCTGGATCAGATGAACATGAACAGCGCAAAGGCATAGTGGGAGAGCTGTACTGCACCCCACTAACACACACTGGGCGCAACTGTCTCTCATTCAGGGCCAGTCCATGTGTGTTTGTAGTATCTTCATGGGGGCCTGCACACATAAAATCCAGTGTACAGATATTTAAATCACACAGTCATTTCCAAGATTTTTATGTAGCTAAACAACCACATCCAGGTTGTTAAATGTTGAGTGTTGCATACATGTAGTCCATATGCAAACATTATGCCCACAGGTGAGAGTTCACCTGACCCAGAGTTAGGTCAGGCATTTCCACTGGGTAAAGCAGGAAGCAGTTGTGATCCTCGCTGTGTGTAGCCTCCACAACAAACAGAGCTTTGCTTGAACTGGGTCAGTGCAATTTGTAACTGCATTCTTTCCTCTCTGTGTTCAATGAAACTACACTATTTACATTTGCTGACGCACTGGAACGTTTCCCTTATCTCTGCAAACTAGAGTTTTGAAGAAAGTGGATTCTTAGGAGCTGTGCTACAATTCGGTGTATTGTATTCCTCGTGTAGTAGTTTGTTCAGTATTAGCACTGGCTCAGAAATACTTGAGGCATTTATCATTGCTATGTCCAGGATTTTGACTCTGTAACACAGAGTGAGGATGTTTGCTTCAAATATGACTGGCGGTTTTGGTTTCCGAGTCCTTGAATCAAGGCTTTGTGTTTCTGAGAAAGCAGGGTTCTTAGACATAGAACATCTTCTTAGACATAGAATAGAATATTGTGTAAAGCAGAATTGAATTTACTTTTATTTGTTAATAAATAGGAGTAACAAATAGGCCTTTAGCCTTTGAATTTATCATTTGAATGTGTAAAAAAAAATATGTTAAAAGCGACTGAGGTGAGTTTAAGGGCCCTTGGGATGATGGATCGCATAAAACAGGCTGAAAATTATTGCTCAAGGGGTCAGGATGTGGGTCTCACTCATGATTACCATCTACAGGAGCCAGCCAAGGACTCTGAAATGTGCAGTATTTGGCCACTTCCAAGTGCCTTCAGCAATGTAGTTCTCTCTTTTATTGCTTTTTATAACTTCTGCTGCTAAGAATTTTGCTTACGTTTAATTAAATAAGGTCAGGCAATCCATCCAATTCCAGTTTTCTTCTTCCCCCCACCCCACATAAATATTCTGTACAGGTCCTGGAGGCTCTGTCAAGTATCTTTTTTATTCATTCCGCATATTTACAAACTGTAAAAGGAAATTATAGCGTCCACAAAAGTTGGTATCTGTGACCTGCTGAACTACATTCTTGACATTGCTGCATGGCACACAACATAAGGTTTGTTTGCTTTGCAGTTTGTAACAAAGCCATGTTTATGGGAAGACAAAGAAACTTAAAGGAACTTCTTTTAAAAATTGAACTTCACTCTGCAAAAACCCTTCTCCTGCTGGACACACTAATTCATGGGTTGGGGAAGTTCCACGAGTAGAGGGGTTTCTGATGAAACACTTGGCCATGTTTGGAAAATGCATGTGAAATATGTTTAAAAGTTGCCTCCTGCCTGGGTGAAAACTCTGAAACTGGAGCTGAAAGCTTCCACCCTTAAAATGGACAGTAAAAACCGCATTCATACATAGCACTAAACCATGGTTAGTGTTAGCTGGCACATTTCCGAGTACGTTTCTGAGCACAATTCAAAGTGTTGGTGTTGACCTTTAAAGCCCTAAACGGCCTCCGTCCAGTATACCTGAAGGAGAGTCTCCACCCCCATTGTTCTGCCCAGATGCTGAGGTCCAGTGCTGAGGGCCTTCTGGCGGTTCCCTCACTGCAAGAAGCAAAGCTACAGGGAACCAGGCAGAGGGCCTTCTTGGTAGTGGCACCCGCCCTGTGGAACGCCCTCCCATCAGATGTCAAAGAGATAAACAACTACCTGACATTCAGAAGACATCTGAAGGCAGCCCTGTTTAGGGAAGTTTTTAATGTGTGACATTTTAATGTATTCTTAATCTTTGTTGGAAGCCACCCAGAGTGGCTGGGGAAACCCAGCTGGGTGGGCGGGGCACAAATAACAATTATTATTATTATTATTATTATTATTATTATTATTATTAGCCAACCGTGTGTGAAGTGTTGGGCTTGCACACTCCTCTCCCCTCCTCTTACTCGGCCAGGAGGAGCACTTGCACAGGGTTCAGTTTCACCTTTGCAAAATTCTGCCTTTCCATTATGTTGTGGATTTAATTATTTTACAGTATGTTGTTACACCTCAGGGTGGCTGGAAGAAGCTTTAAAATCGCCCATCTGCTGCGTTCTCAAACATTTAGAAGCTGTTAGGCAGAGAAAGCCAATCATGTAATATTAGGGTTTTTTCATGTTTTACGGATTCTAAGCTAATTTCTTAATTTTTTAAGGATGACTTTTTATTGTTTTTGAACATTTGGAGGGTAGAATTAGCTCTTTGTCTCCTCAGCAGTACCGATTTTCCTTTTGCTGTTAAATTTTAATATGTATATGGTGACATCCAATATGTGCTGGAAATGGTTTGTGGTTATTATTATTTGCTATTATTATTAAATTTGTACATATCTCAATATTCATGGCCATATCTCAGATGCCAAAAATATAACTCTTGTACTCATTGAGTTGCGGTCATCTACTCTGACTACGTCTACTATACTACTACTACTAATAATAATAGAATTTGTTTAGTTCTTTAGAGTGTTCAAAGTGTTTTTCAGTCCTTATCTTGTTGCAATCCTTACCAACAAGGCAGAAGGTAAGTATCATTGTTCCCAAAGTGTAGATGTAGGACAGAGCTGAATCTGAGAGAGAAATTTGCCTGAGATCGCCTAGTTAGTTTATGTTAGAGTCGCAGCAAATTCAAGGGAAAGGAATTAACTGTGGTTTGTGGGTTGTTAATTCTGCCCTATGCGATCATCGCTGGTACTAAAAAAATAGAGTGGAAGAGGAACCGGCTTCTGAAATGCATTTACCCTGTTTTGTTCTTCTGGTTCTAGGGCGTGTTGGAAAGCTTTCTGGGCACTGCAGTGACAGGAGCTCTATTTTGCCTTTTCGCTGGCCAACCACTCACTATTTTGAGCAGCACTGGGCCTGTCTTGGTCTTCGAAAGGCTTCTGTTTAACTTCAGCAAGTAAGTAAGAGAGAGGCTGGCGATGGCGGGCAGCTGCTGCTTGCAACAGAATGCCCTGGATCTACTGTGCTTGTAATGTGAATGTTTACTAATGCAAGTTACTGTAGGTATTTTGCAACATGGTAGAGTTATGAAATACGGAGGGGCAAGAGAGGTTTCATCATCACACTTCCTGTCTCAGCTGTGGGATGTTTCTAGATTTGCACACAAGGAAATGCAAGTTTCTGCTGTGCATTCCTGTCTGGTTCCTTCTCCACCAAGGGAATCTTTGTTGGAAGCCAAAGTCCCCTTCCACAAAGGAATTGCTATTTTCAAGTTGGTCACACATTGAACACCAGTACTGCAAACAGGACAGGAAATAGTTCAGGATGTGATCTGTTGGTGGATCTCTGAGTCATTTGTAGTCTATCAGCAAAGTAGTTGAGCCCCAATTGCAAGAAATTTAACATTCATATTTGTTGCCCCGTCCAATTTTGCTTCTGGTCCTGCCCACCATGGGCAGAAGAAGGTTGCTCAGAAGGGGAAAAAGCTGGAAAAAGTTCCCAAGCCCTGATCTAGCCTAGAATTGTCTGTTCTGGTTGCAGTGGCTCTTCAAGTGGGGAGGCACCTGCTTCATAAAACCCTCAGTGGAGATGTTGAAGATTTGAACCCAGGACCTTCTGCATGCATAGTATAGGAGCTCATGGTTCCTTCCCTTACAGGCATCGTATTTCCCCACCTCATTTCTAACTGTGGAGGAATAATCGCCGTTGCAGCATTGCGCATTCCTGCCGTTGTTCTGCAAAACAATGGAGTTTAATGCATCAAATGTAGCAACTTGTATTCTCACTCTTCCACTAGTTAAAGATGTTTCCGGCCCTCATAGCTGTGGGAAGTAGGCTTGAAATATGTGAGCACCACCTGCTGAAAAGCTGATGTTGAAGACATGTGTAGGGGCAAAATCAAGCGTGTTATCCAGAGTTTAGGGAGATGGGGCTTCAATGTCATGCCCACCTCTTTGCCCCCTAAGTAGAAGAATGAGAACAAACCTTCCAACTGAAGCTTGCTTGCACAATCTGATTCCCCTTGATGTAGCTTTGCCTTGACGTAGCTTTTCCGAATGCACTTCCTTTTGAAACTGTGGAATACTCTGTTCCTCTCTTGCATCCCCCTTGTCCCTTATTGCCTCTTGTTTTCACTTGGGTTATCTCTTTGTTTGCAGAGACAATGACCTGCATTATCTGGAGTTCCGCCTCTGGATCGGTTTGTGGTCCGCCTTTCTGTGTCTTATCCTGGTTGCCACTGACGCCAGCTTCTTGGTCCAGTATTTCACCCGGTTCACGGAAGAGGGCTTCTCCTCCCTCATCAGCTTCATCTTCATCTATGACGCTTTCAAGAAGATGATCAAATTGGCAGACTACTACCCCATCAACTCCAAATTTAAAGTGAACCAGATTACCCTTTACTCCTGCACCTGCATGCCGCCAGACCCAGGTAAGAGGGAGGATTCTTGCCAGCAACCTGCAAGTACACTCGCTTGTCTGTGTCGTGGTGGGGTTTTCAGCACTCCGACAGACTAATAAAACTTGCAACTTTCCCTACCTGTATTGGCCTTCCATAGTGTCAGCCCAACACGCACAGCATACTTCCTTACATTGGTGCCTATCAGATACTCACAGCAACCTTGACAATGGTCCATGCTAGTTGGGATCAAGGGGGGATTGTTGTTGTTGTTGTTGTTTAGTCTTTTAGTTGTGTCAGACTCTCCATGACCCCATGGACCAGAGCATGCCAGGCACTCCTGTCTTCCACTGCCTCCCGCAGTTTGGTCAAACTCATGCTGGTAGCTTCGAGAACACTGTCCAACCATCTCATCCTCTGACGTCCCCTTCTCCTTGTGCCCTCCATCTTTCCCAACATCAGGGTCTTTTCCAGGGAGTCTTCACTTCTCATGAGGTGGCCAAATTATTGGGGCCTCAGCTTCAGGATCTGGCCTTCCAGTGATCACTCAGGGCTGATTTCCTTAAGGGGGGATTGAAGTCTGAAACATCTAGATAAGAAGAGAAGAATAAGTGTTTGGATTTGATATCCCGCTTTATCACTACCAAAAGGAGTCTCAAAGCGGCTAACATTCTCCTTTCCCTTCCTCCCCCACAACAAACACTCTGTGAGGTGAGTGAGGCTGAGAGACTTCAAAGAAGTGTGACTGGCCCAAGGTCACCCAGCAGCTGCATGTGGAGCGGGGAATCGAACCAGGTTCACCAGATTACGAGTCTACCGCTCTTAACCACTACACCACACTGGCTCTCAAGTGGCTCTGGAGGCCTTTTTTGACAGCCCTTGGCAACATTTGATGCTCCTCCACAGCTCTTGTGCTGCCTTGCCAGAGCCACATAAGCGAGGCTTTGGGCTTTGGAAAGGAGGCACATGGGCTCTTGACAGGCTGCAAGAGTCCTCCAACTTCCTTGCCAAAGCCTAGGTAGTGCTTTCCCAGCTATGGGAGGACTCTAGGACCCTGCCTTGCTTATCCAGCTTTGGGAAGGCAGCACGAGCTATGAAAAGATCTAGAGGTTACCAGGTTAGGGTTGGCGGGCATAGAGGTTCCATATGAAACTTTTTATCCGTTACCCATTTTCCATTTAATTCCAGTTAGTGGAGCCAACATGATAACTCACTAATAGGAATTCATTCTTTTTCGTGCAAGGTGCTTTTTACCCACTTCTAAATAAAAAAAGAAAATTTGCTCCTAGGGAGATGATTTACTTGCGTTGCATCCTTTGTACGAGAAACAAGAGAGCCAGCAGACTATAATTTATTAAAACATCTCCATCCTCCTTTTCCACAAAGTGGCTCACCACCTCCAATCCCTCCCACCCGCCCCAGGTCTGATGTCCTCGGACACTAAAATTAAATCTTGCCTTGGTGGTAGAAACAGGAGTACAAAGAGCTCGAGTTGAGTAGTGCACGATATGTGGCAGTCAACTTTCGTCAGTAGCGAGGTATGTCCAGCGTTGAGACAGCAGTGAGTCAGAAGTTTGGCACTGAGCAAAGCAAACCTGAGCATTCAGCATGCTTGCCAAACAGGAACATGACCCGTTCTGCATCCTACCTGTCGTACGTCAGGTGGCCTGTGCCTGGATTCATTTCAAGCATTATGCATTAAATATGAAGCCAGAGTGCTTAATATGAGAGGTGCTGGACCTCAAGCCTGCTGGAAGGCAGGCAGGTAGATGCTCTTGTCTAGAAGTGCTTCCCTGTGATCCTAGATTTATAATGAGAGGCAGCACAGTGTAGAAGTTAGAGTGTTTTGACTGGGGGGGGGGGAGACTCTAGTTCAAATCCAGCTTCAGCCATGAAGCTCACTGTATGACCTTGGGGCCAGTCACTGTCTCTCAGCCTAGTCTTCATTGCAGGGTTGTTGTGGGTACAAAACAGGGGAAAGGACCACAGAGTATTCTGCCTTGGTCTCCTTTTAGGAAAGGTGGGGTACAAATGGACCAAGTAAATAAGAAATGAAGCTAAATGTTGGGAGATACAGGGCAAAGAGAACACTTCTTCATGCAGCGCATTGGAAAACTGGAATTTGCTTCCAAAAGATTTAGCTGCTAACTTGGATGGCTTTCAAAGAAGACTAGGCAATATTATGAGGGATAAGACTATCAACGGGACACAGGTGGTGCTGTGGGTTAAACCACAGAGCCTAGGACTTGCCGATCAAAAGGTCAGCTGTTCGATTCCCAATCACGGGCTGAGCTGCCGTTGCTCGGTCCCTGCTCCTGCCAACCTAGCAGTTTGAAAGCATGTCAAAGTGCAAGTAGATAAATAGATACCACTCCGGTGGGAAGGTAAATGGCGTTTCTGTGCGCTGCTCTGGTTTACCAGAAGCGGCTTAGTCATGCTGGCCACATGACCTGGAAGCTGTATGCCGGCTCTCTCGGCCAATAAAGCGAGATGAGCACCGCAACCCCAGAGTCGGCCACTGGACCTCACGGTCAGGGCTACCTTCACCTTTAAGAATATCAACAGGGACTCGCCACAGTGGCTGGTGTTCTTCCTGAACCATTGGAGGCTGCATGCCTCTCAATACTAGTTGCCTGGGATCATAAGACAGGAGAGGGCTCTTGTTCTCAGGTCCGGCTTACAGGCTTCCTATTGGCACTTTGATGTCTCCTGTAACAGCAGGATGCAGGACTAGATAGGCCTTGCTTGGCCTGATCCAGCAGGACTCTTGTGTGGATAAATGGGCATAGTTTCAGGACTGCTTTTTGCAGCTGAGGAGTGATGGCTGGATTCTGATCGTGAGAAGGGAGTGGGGGTTGGAGACTGACTTGGAAGAAGGGAACAGTGACCTGGGGAGGCTAGAGTCAGAGGCAGGAGAAGCTGGTCCCTTTACCTTTAAGTGTACTTTTGACAATAGCTACTACCTCACTCTGGACATTCCTTGCCTGAAAGTGCTGTGACACCATCTAACCCCCTCCCCCTGGTCTTATCGCTGGAATGGTGAACCAGTATTCCTCCAGATGTTGCTGAACTACAACTCCCATCATGCCTTCCTAGTTGGCCATGCTGGCTGGGGCTGATTGGAACCTGATGGGCGACGTGTTCTCCCTGCCTCAAATAAATTGGCCAGTCTTAGGGTGTCACAGGTCTCCTAAAATGCTTTTAAAAATAGCAGTAGTGATCATGTGTTCCTGTTCTGGCTTTTACCCCAGCCAGGTTTAAAGGCTGTGGGAGACATTTTCATTTTCATCCCCTGCAGCAGCAAAAAAAATGACCGTATCTTGGTTTTTTGCATCTGATGAATGGGATTTATCACCAATGAAAGGGTATGTTGCAATAAATCCTTTAGTCTTTGAGGTGCCACGCATGGCTTTGCCAGTTTTGTCCTTTCCAGGCAGGATGTAAGGAATGTGCTTTACTGCAGAACATACTTGTTCTCTGGAACAGGCACTCCAAGATCTAGAAAACCAGGTGGAATGGGCTGGTGTGGTTTCTTCCGGTTAAGTTGGCAGCATTTACTGCTCATCATTCGACAGTTAATTCTTCGAATTCTATACTAGGTGCTTAATAATGTGTGAACAGCTTAAATTAAATATGTGTGTGTGTGTGTGTGTGTGTGTGTGTGTGTGTGTGTGTGTCACTAACAGATAATCCAACAGCTTTTAAAAGCCACACTCCTACAGCAGCCCTTTTCTGAAACCAGCTATTGAAATCCCTTTGCACACATGTGCCTGCACTCATATTCCATTTGATGAATGAAATAAGCGGTGGGAGAAGATCCCTCCTCCTTTGCTTAGGCTCAGGAGCTAGATTTGATTCTTGGCTTACTGCATCTCCTGCTGGTTTTCAGCCAGTACTGCAGCAAAGTATTTCGGGGTAGTGGAAGGAAAGAAATTGGAAAGTAAGCACAACAAAGCAAGTCTCCAAGTCTCTTTCTTCGTCTGATCTCACACGCATTTATTGTTGACTTTCCCTAGGGATGGACACGGTTTTAAAAAAAAGAAGGATGTTTGTATAAAATTCATTAACAGCGTAAGGTGGAAAGGAAAAAAAAGGCTTGATTTGTTTCCAGTGTGTATTAACACTGGGAGAGCTGTGCTTGTGAGGCTGAGGTTGTGCAGGCTTTGTGGTGCTATTTAAAGTAACTGCAGTTTTCCATTCAAGCATTGGCTGTGTGTCCCGTCCCCCCCCCCAGTGAAATCTGGTGATGCTGCAGGAATGAGGCAGGGTCCACCTTTATCTAGACCAGGAGTAGGCAAACTAAGGTCCAGGGGCCGGATCAGGCCCAATCCAATCGCTTTCTAAATCCGGCCCGCAGACGGTCTAGGAATCAGTGTGTTTTTACACGAGTAGAATGTGTCCTTTTATGTAAAACGCATCTCTGGGCTATATGTGGGGCCTGCCTGGTGTTTTTATATGAGTAGAATGTGTGCTTTTATTGAAAATGCATCTCTGGGTTATTTGTGGGGCATAGGAATTTCCCCCCCCCCAAAAAATATAGTCTGGCCCCCCACAAGCTCTGAGGGACAGTAGACCCGGCCCCCTGCTGAAAAAGTTTGCTGGTCCCTGATCTAGACCTTTACTTCCAATGCTGAGCATCACAGCCTGGTTTTGTGAAGTGCTGGGCTGCGGTCCTGGCAGAAGGTCGCCTACCTTGGCCCTGATGCAAGTGAAAGGGAACAACCCCTCACCTTCTGTCAAGGAAGCTGGTGTGTACACTGGCCACTGTTCACCAGATCTGTTCGGCTTCTATTTCTCCTGCATGGAAACTGTTGAGAACATGTTGAGAAGGGCTGTAGCTCAGTGGTAGAAGACTGCATGCGAAAGAAGCCAAATTCAACCCCCAGCACCCCCATGCAGGGCTTTCTGATAACCTTTCTGATTACCCGGAGAGCGTCTGTCATTCAGAGTCAACAATACTGAGTTAGATAGACCTGTGGTCTGACTTTGGTATAAGGTCACGTTCTATGTTCCTGGTACCCACCTGCCCCCACCTTCATCTCTCTGGGCCCCAAAGGACTGTCCTAATCAAGCTTGCCTGATAGGCCCGTTATTATTATTTGTTGCATTTATATACTGGCCTAAATCTGGAGGTCTCAGGGCGATTCACAGAATAGAATCAAAATGCAAAACCACAAAAATCCATAATCAAAATTAAAAACGACATCCCAGTAACCCAAGCCCCCATCCCCATGATCCTTTTTCGGAAACAGCATACCAAAACTTCTCAAGTGCTACAGTGTAAAACTGATGCCTCGAAAGGAGATATGATAGCCACCTTCAATATCTCAAGGGCTGTCACATGGAAAAAGGAACAGGCTTGTTTTCTCCTGTTCTGGAGGGGAGGACTTGAACCGATGGCTTCAGGTTACAAGAAAGGAGATTCCAACTCAACATCAGGAAGAGCTTTCTTGACAGTAAGAGTTGTTCGACAGTGGAATGGGCTCCCTCGAGAGGGAGGTTTCTTTGGAGGTTTTGAAGCAGAAGTTGGATGGCCACCTGTCATGGATGTTTTAGCTGAGATTCCTGAAGGAGCGTCTCCACCTCCATCGTTCTGCCCGGACACTGAGGTCCAACGCCGAGGGCCTTCTGGAGGTTCCCTCATTGCGAGAAGCTAAGTTACAGGGAACCAGGCAGAGGGCCTTCTCGGTAGTGGCGCCCGCCCTGTGGAACGCCCTCCCACCAGATGTCAAAGAGAACAACAACTACCAGACTTTTAGAAGACATCTGAAGGCAGCCCTGTTTAGGGAGGCTTTTAATGTTTAATAGATTATTGTATTTTAATATTCTGCTTCCCAGAGTGGCTGGGGAAACCCAGCCAGATGGGTGTATAAATAATAATAATAATAATAATAATAATAATAATAATAATAATAATAATAATATTGGACTTCATGACCCTTGGGGTACCTTCCAACTCTAAAATTCTATGATTTGATGGTTCTGTGACACTGTGGACTGAAAGACAAAAATTGCCAATGATTTTTCCAATAGCATATAAGTATACTAAAGGGATGCAAACTGCTGTTTATGGTTGCTTTAAGTATCATTCTTTTAATGTACTCTGCAGGCATGTTTCAGTCTTTTCTAAAATCCTGACAGGTTGGAGGATCTACCCCCCGCCACTGCCACCCACCCCCACCCACCCACAAGGGAAATGCTGAATCTTCTTCAACACACCTTAACTGCAAGCACAACCATTTTAGCACTCAAACTATTATCCCTATATAATGAAGGAATAAAATGGCAAAGAGTTGAAAGTTCTGATCTTGTAATGCACTTTGATCTCCTGGATAACATGAGGATTTATTAATGATGATTTTGCAATGGAATACTGATAAGGGTTCCAATCTGTAGTCATGCAGGCACCGAAATAATCCAGGACAATTATGGGGTAGGTTTTTTGTGTGTGTCTATATTGAGTAGAAAGCAAATGATGAGCGATGCAGGTTTTGGAGTGAAGTGTTGTCTACTTTTTGAAGCTTTTCTATGTCTTTGGAGTAATTCAGAATCGCTCTTTGGGCTGTTTATAGGTTGAAGCGTAAGAGGATTGAGAGTCTTAACTGGATATTATTTTTAGATAGGCGAAGGGGCTGTGAGTTTCTTTTTAATTGCAACTTGTTTCCCACAACATTTAAAGCGCTTCTTTCAAAACGCTGCATTCTGCTCTTTTTTGTCTTTTGCAGTTAATTCTTCTGCATTTAACGTGACAGCCACAACTCCATCTTATTGGCCTGCAAGTAACTCTACTGAGATGGTAAGCTGAGCTAATGAGGAAAACGGACACTTGACATTTCTGTGTTCTGTGCAAGTTACATTATCTGTTACACTTCAGTGCTTCGCCACTCTTTTGAACCTTTTATTTTTAATCTCTTGGAATTCAGTGACATTTGTTGCCAGGTAAGTGGGTAGAGGGTTATAGCTTTAATTTTTTTTCCCTGTGCCCAGATTCATAACATAAAAGAACAAACTGATAGAGCTGGAGGGAAACGGTGTGTGCTTAAATCATTTAGTCACGAGCAAGTTCTTTTGATTTCAGAAGGGATTAAAAATGCCAAATTTTGTCCGAACTCTTTCCCCTTTTCATGGGGAAATGAAACACCACCTGGTGTTTAAATTCAACAGCATGGTGATTTCTTTGTGGGATTTCAGCATGGGCAGCATTATTATTATTATTATTATTATTATTATTATTATTATTATTATTAACCTTTATTTCCACACCCCGCCCCCAAAGAGCTCAAAGTGGCATGCACACTTCTTCACCTCTCTATTTTGCCCTCACAACGACTCTGTGAGGTAGGTCCGGCTGAGAGACAGTGACTGACTCAAAGCCGCCCGCTGAGCTTCTGGGCTGAGTGGGGATCTAAACCAGGCATGGGCAAACTCGGCCCTCCAGATGTTTTGGGACTACAGTTCCCATCATCCCTGACCACTGGTCCTGTTAGCTAGGGGTGATGGGAGTTGTAGTCCCCAAACATCTGGAGGGCCCAGTTTGCCCATGCCTGATCTAACTGAAGTCTCCCAGGTCTCTAACTTCTGTGCAACACTGACTCCTATGGCAGCAAAAGGGAGACAGAGTTGCGGGGGCCATGCGCCCAGCTGCGCATCAGTCACATCACTGTGCTTACCAGGAAGGTCAAAGTATCAGGCGGATCAGTGCTGTGTGGGCTCAGTGGCAAGACTGGCGATTGGCTCTCCTCTGTGCTTGCTGACCTCCGCTCCACCTCTCCCTTCGGGGTAAGCACTGTAACTTGGCTGGCAGGGGCCCCAGGATCACAGTGCTGCCATTCCCTTCCAGCTGCCCCTAATGATAGCATGACCCTGTACACATGGGGATGAGGGGGAAGTGATAGAGAGAGCCTGCGTGGAAGGAGATGAGGCAGTGGCCAAGGAGGACTGCTTCTGGGAGGAGCAATGTGCAGTGACGACAAGCCCTCTGCTTGTGTCTGTCCTGAGGTCTGTGAAACGATGCCGGGCAGGTGAGATACATGCCTTAACTGAGGCCATGCACCCTTCACATAACTCACCCTCGCAAGGGGAACCATATAGCATCCTTGGCCTGTTTTAAGTGGCTATTAAGAATGGGAAGGGCATCCTATTAGAAATTCTGCAAGGCAGCCAGAAAAAGAGGAGGAAACTGCTGAGCATTACAATGTACTGTGACAAAGTGCCATAGCCTCAAGGTGCTTCTTGTGTTTGCATAGGAAATGGCATGTCCCATCAGTCCCCCTGTGCATCCGCTGCCAAAATAGCTTCCGCCTTCTCATCCCCCGCCTCCTCCTCTAGCCTGGCTTGCTAGGGTCAGCTTTTCTTGTTCTTCGCTTTGGCATCTTCCTCCCCACCCCCTTGCTCCTGACTCTTACTACCCTCCTCTTGGTCCTTCCTCCTTCCTCTCTCTCTCTCCTTGTTAATCATTGCCTCTCCTTTCTCTTGCATTCCCTCCCTTGCAAAAAGTAGGTTGCAAGCTCCTTGAGGCAGGGCTCTTTTCTTTTGCTGATTTTGCAGCGGCGCACGTTATACGTAGATGGCATCAATATTTATACCGTGCCATTGGTGTCTAGTATTTTACAGAGCCCAAAAAAGAGAAGTCTCTGCCCATGGGGCTTACTGTCTTAAATTTGACGCCACTGAGAAAAGAGGAAAGGGAAGAAGTACATAGATAGGGAGAGAATATGCGTGCATTTCAGTTACGTGTACTGTATATCACAAACATTATATAAAATAGAGGTCGGGAATCTGTGGCCCTCCAGGTGTTGTTGGAGTCCATCACCCATCAGCCCCGGCCGGCAAGGCAAATAGTCAGGGATGATGGGAATTGTAGTCTAACAAAACAACAACAACAAACCTATATTATAGGGAATTGTAGTCTGCCCGCGCCTGGAAGGCTGCAAGCTCTCCGTCCCTGCCCTGAGTTGTGGGCTGGTTCTTTGCTGACAGTTTTCACTTGCCAAAGTCAACGAGAGCATTGAGAGGCTCTCTGAACTGGAGCGAGACTTCCTTAGACATTTTCCGAGGCTGCAGTAGAGTCGAGTCATGATTTTGCTGACACCAATGGATCAAAAGAGCCTGCCAAGTCCTCTCTCGACAAGTTTACATTGCCTCTTGCACCACCGTGGTCTCTGGATTCTATTTTATTTTCCACTCCGCAGCGCTAGGGAGGGCCATCCTCCCTAAGGTTTCTTGGCAGCGAAATCTGCCTTCGCAGTGAGATTTTGGGGCTTGAACAAAAGGAATCCTGTTCTGAAAACTGGGTGATAAAAGAAATAGCTTGAAGAGGACCGCATGCCTCCGGTGTAGCGCTTCTGAATATAGATTGAAGGAAGATCACGAGTGCTAGATGGCAATCTTCAAAAGTGACACAGAGGAACACAATGGGACAAATGTGGAGGATTGGGAAGGAAGGTGAAGCAAAAATAAAGATCTCAGTGAATCCTCCTTCCCTTACTGCGGTATTAAGATTAGACAAAAGCTGTCGGCAGGAGCTTTTGCTTTTGGCTAAATCATTCTAGGTCCTGTGTTATTTTCCTGAAAGGGTTTAGAGGACCCAGGCTGTTGTTCGGAGATATCTATCGATCTTGCCTTATCGATGGGGCCGCGACCGGGGACAGCTTTACGATCCCAATCAGCAGTTTATAACGGGTCCGGCACACTTCTTCACAGCTGCGCCACTGTTGCTCCCTTCAGGTCACGGCTTTTTAGCAGAGTTGAACACAGCGTGTAAAGCAGTCTTGCTTCTTGTAAGCACACATAGACAGGTTCGTCTATTTACAGCTCTTTATTAAAACATTACAGCAAACAAAGTCCAGGGCTTCTTTCAGCCATGTCTCCCTCACAGATACACAGAGGGAAGAAGTGAAAGTACAGGGAAAAACTCCTCCTTCTTTGCTTCTAAAAGCTTCTGTCTCCGCCCAGCTTCTGTAAGCTGACGTTAGCAGGTGACACACACCAGGGGAATTTAACCAGATAAATTCTGAACCATCACACCCCCCCTTGTGTCCCTGCGTGATACCTGTGCAACATCTTCAGTAACACCTTGTGAGATCAATTCCTTCCCCAATGCCTTGTGCCCTCCCTTGGCAAACCTGTTTGGCATTTGTGGAACCACCTCACAACTCTCAGAATCGCACTGTGCGAAACTTACCCACGCACCTGTGGCCTGATACCTCTCTGGTGGGATACCTTTCGTTGTGCGACTGGACCTCCTAGGCACAAACTCAGGTGTTTCCTCTGACTCACTTTGATCAGCAGGTGAGTCCTCTGCATCATGGAATTCACCCTCTGACTTAAAGCGTCTTCGAATCCTCTCCATTACACTCACAGGAGAACTAGGCGCACTCTTGGGCAGTCTCTTAACAACTTGTGGAGATGCCACATCCTGCTCTTGACCCTGGTCAGTGACCTGGTCGTCATCAGCAGCCTCAGCCCCTTCTTCCTCTGCCTCATCAGAACTGTCTTCTGGGTCAGAGAGACAATCTGAGAGAACATCACGCCTGACAGGAGTCTTTGACTTTACATCCTCCTCTAAGAACTCAGCGTGTTTACTGATCAGCACCTTACTCTGATCACCTGACGGGTAAGCAAAACGCCATGCACGGGCATCTGGCTCATACCCACAGAAGATCATTTTCTGGACTTTGGCTCCATCTGGCCCTTGCAAAGCCTTAGGCAAAGCGACAAGCGCAGGAGTCCCAAAAGTCCGCAGAAAGTGAACCTGGGGTTTGCGGCCATTCAACAAAGAAAACGGTGTGTCACCTACCAGTGAATTGTAGACCCGATTCCAGGTGAATGACACAGCCCTAGTAGCCTCCACCCAAAACTCAGGAGGCAACCTGGCTTCTTTCAGCATCACCTGTGCAGCCTTAACCAGAGCCTCACTCCTCAGCTCTGCCACCCCCCCTTGCTGGGGTGAATTAACTGTGTGGCGTATCCCTCTCTTCTGCAAGAACTTCTGCAACGCAGAACCAGTGTACTCAGCATTTCTATCACTGATGATCTCTTGAACCCTGGTGGAGAACCTCTGTTCCACCCCCTCAATCCAGCTCTTGATCAGCTGTGCTGCATCCTCCCTGGATTTGAGACCGTGAGCCCAGGAACTCTGCGAAAAATTATCCAAAAACGTTAGCAGAAACCTGGCCCCTCCCAGACTTGGTTCCTTGACAGGACCGGCCAAATCTATGTGTACCAGCTCAAAAGGTTTAGTGGCCACACGTTCCACCTTTGGGTAACTGCACCCTCTCACCTTTGTCTGCTTGCAAGTGTCACAATCAATGGCACTTCCACAATTTTGAATCCTACACCCCGTGGTAACCTCGGGCAGAGTCTGCAAGTCCTCTACCGACCCATGAATTGTTCTCTGATGCCATACGCATGCACATGTAACATTATGAGCGGGAATTGTAGCACGTTGGTTGGGAACTGTAGCACGCAACGCTTGTGCTTTCTCAACCTTCCCCTCACCTCCAAGAGACGTTTTAAGAATGAAAAGATCATTCTGTCCCTTCCGCACTTTGGCCAGTAACCTCCCCTCTTTGGAGATTGTGCAGACATCATTTTCAAAACAAACTTTGAACCCCTTACTTAACAAATAAGGCACAGATAGCAAACAGTGATGAATCTCTGGAACAATACAAAAATCCACCGTCTCCTGTAAGACAGAAAGATAGACATTAGTGCATTTGCGAACTCTAGTTTTCTGTCCATTCGCGAACTTAATAGTTTGCCCCTTCGGAACTGCTGTGCAATTCCACCTCTCGACTGCAGGGATCTCTGGAACCATGTTGCGGTTAGCTGCAGAGTCTATAACAAAGCTGACGGAATTTTCCACTTGGCCGTCGTCAAACACTGCCATACTCGCAGAAACTTGATAAGACTCTTCTCCCTGCTGTTTACTACGGCCACCTGCACGCCTGCCTGGCTGGCCAGGCCTGTTGCCATGGAAACCTGCCTGATTCCCATGGGAAAAGTCCTTGAAAACATCCTGCATCGGCTCTCTGCTCCGGTGGGGGCAACTGCCACGCTGACGTTGAACTCCAGTGGAAAAACACTGCCCGGGGCTCCTCCCAGCTGGCCTGGCCTTCCTCCTTCTGGAACGGTGCCTTCCACCAGCTTGGCCCCCCCTGAAGCTCCTCTCTGCTTCAGCACAAAGGGAAAGTTCGTTAAACTCGCCTTTGGAACTCTTCGCCCCCCCGATCTGCTCACTAGCGCTCCTAGAGGCCAAGACATCGGGAACAGGGCCTGCCAGTCCAGCCTCTCCAGGACTCAGTCCATCACACAGACGTGTAGAAGCATTGCAACAGCTCCCCAACACTGTCCCAGCCCCCATTGGGCCTTCTGGGCATCCTCCAGCCCCCCCAGGGCTTCCTCCAGGGCTTTGGCCTTTCGCTGACGCCTCACACAAGCCCTTCAGCAAATTCCAGGCAGCCCACGCTGTCGTTACGCCCTCCAAATGAGGTCTCAGCGATGCATCAACGCATGCTCTGAGCATCTCTAGCTCTTGCAGCCTCTGGCTATCTTCAGCCAACACAGCCCCACAGCTTGCTTCACCTGCTCCAGCTGCTGGCCGGCTAAGGGGTGGTGATTTTGGCTCCCATTGACTTGCTTCCCAGACGCCTTCAACCAAGAACCATCCCCTTATTTGTCTGGACCATGTTGCCCAACTCTTTAGAGTGAGCTTTTCCAGCGGTATATTCTGGCTTTCAGCCATCTTCTCCCGTTCTCCCAAGGGGGCCCAAGCTTACTTACGCAGTACCAGCTTCCTCCGGCCTTCCCTTCCGTGGAGAAACGATATTTCAGCTGCGTCTCAGCTCCCAGCTTTTAGCTGCTTTTTTAGCTCCAGCTCTCTGTGTATCAGAAGCTCTCACTGTCTCACGGAAGCAGGCAATGAATCATCTGCTCTCCGGCACCCAGTCAGCTCCCGTTGCGCTCCTCAGCCGCAGACCGCTGACTTCAAAGCATTCCTGAGGCTCACACCGACTGCTTTACGAGCGTTTTCTGACACTCCATAACCTGTTCGGAGATATCTATCGATCTTGCCTTATCGATGGGGCCGCGACCGGGGACAGCTTTACGATCCCAATCAGCAGTTTATAACGGGTCCGGCACACTTCTTCACAGCTGCGCCACTGTTGCTCCCTTCAGGTCACGGCTTTTTAGCAGAGTTGAACACAGCGTGTAAAGCAGTCTTGCTTCTTGTAAGCACACATAGACAGGTTCGTCTATTTACAGCTCTTTATTAAAACATTACAGCAAACAAAGTCCAGGGCTTCTTTCAGCCATGTCTCCCTCACAGATACACAGAGGGAAGAAGTGAAAGTACAGGGAAAAACTCCTCCTTCTTTGCTTCTAAAAGCTTCTGTCTCCGCCCAGCTTCTGTAAGCTGACGTTAGCAGGTGACACACACCAGGGGAATTTAACCAGATAAATTCTGAACCATCCAAAAGCAAGAGAGGATGGCAAACCTAAAGATGCTGCCTGTGCCCACTTACTGGTGAGATCTTACAGTGTTGTGCTCAGCTTCTCAAATTGATGTACCCCAAGGCAAAATAAAGTTTTGGTTCACACAGCCAAAACTCCTGCGTGACAGATTACTCCAGGGGAGGCTAGTCCACCAAGCTCTGTCTACCTTCTTACTTAGCAACATTTCAGTGTGGTCCCAGTGTTCTCACTGTAGAATGCAGCAGGGAGAAGGATGGAAGCAAAACCAGAATTGGTCCATTCTATCATTGATTCTGGCTTTGCCTGCTGTTGGTCTCCCAGTGGCCACTGGTCTGCCCTGGATTGCTGTAGTCCTCGCTGTCAGCACTGCAGGAAACTTAGCACCTTTGCAATTTAGCACCTTGGGGGGTGGTCTCATCATCATCTGGGGGCTTATTTGAATTTCACCCAGCTTTGCGACATGCCTTTTGTGGATTGAGAAAGCAACGGTGGATTGCAGTAATTATTATTATTATTATTATTATTATTATTATTATTATTATTATTATTTATACCCTGCCCTCCCCGACCAGGGCGGCTAACAACCAATAATAAAAACAAGTTGATTAAAATACAACTTAAAAACAAGATTAAAACACAACATTAAAACATTAAGATGCAGCCTCTTCACAGGAGGAGAAAGGAAAAAAGAAAGAGGGGGATGGAATCAAGTTGATTCCAAGCCAAAGGCCAGGCGGAACAACTCTGATCCTGCAGGTCCCTGGTCTCATGAGGCAGAGCGTTCCACCAGGCCAGAACCAGTTTTGAAAAGGCCCTGGCTCTGGTTGAGGCTAATCTAACTTCCTTAGGGCCCGGGACCTCTAGGGTGTTGCTATTTATGGACCTTAAGGTCCTCCGTGGGGCATACCAGGAGAGTAAGCTTCTCTTAATTAGTTAACAGATGCCATCTCTGTTGTTGGTTTGCAGCACAATGGCACGATCGATTGGTCATCTCTGGGAAAGAAGGAGTGCTTGAAATACGGGGGAGTCCTCTTCGGCAACAATTGCAAATATGTTCCCGACATCACACTCATGTCCTGCATGCTCTTCCTGGGCACCTATACCTGCTCGATGGCCCTGAAGAAGTTCAAGACCAGCCGTTATTTCCCAACCACCGTAAGTATCTTGGCATGTCTGTCATAGCCCCGTCCAAGTCTCATTGCTGAGTGAGCAGGGGCTAGGAGTCTGCAAGGAACGCTTGCCTGAGAGCAGAATCCACATAAGACAGTCCAGAGGTCAGGGAATCCAGATCATCAGAGCCAAGGATCCAGTCCAGAGGTCAGGGAATATATTTGCAAAGGATTCTGTCATTGTCAGCATTCCTTTCACCTGCCTCTCTGGTCCATTGGTTACTAGAGAACCAGCTGATGATATTCTCCAGAAGCATTTTTCTGAACACTGATTTCATTGTGTGCTTCTTTGCTTTTTCCTTCTGTGTCCATCAAACACTCACTGGGCAGTGCCTTATTTAAGTGGCAGCCGAAGTAAAATGAAATAGTTGTTCACAGTAGCCTGGTACTACTTTTTAACTAAGGATGGAATGTCTTCCTACTGAATGTTACTTTATCGTTTTAATTTTTAAAATAATTTTAATGTCCATATTTTGGGTTAGAGCTTTGTGTTTTGACTGGTTATTCTGTGCACTGCCCCTTTGACCCTATGGGATGAAGAGCAGTTACACGGACTATGGTGATGTTGCCTGCTGTTAGTTGTGCTAATGCACCTTTCTGTTACTGTTATTATGTGTGTTGCTGGGCAGGAGATTGCTATGCATATTTTGAATCAATTACATCTATTTTGCATAATTGTGTTACTATTGCGATCTAATTTTTTTACTTAAGCCAATGCTTTTAAATATGTTGTAAGTTGCTTGGAGATCTTTTGTGTGTGTGTAACAAGCAACTTGGGGACGCGGGTGGCGCTGTGGGTAAAAGCCTCAGCGCCTAGGGCTTGCCGATTGAAAGGTCGGCGGTTCGAATCCCCGCGGCGGGGTGCGCTCCCGTTGCTCGGTCCCAGCGCCTGCCAACCTAGCAGTTCGAAAGCACCTCCAGGTGCAAGTAGATAAATAGGGACCGCTTTCTAGCGGGAAGGTAAACGGCGTTTCCGTGTGCAGCTCTGGCTCGCCAGAGCAGCGATGTCACGCTGGCCACGTGACCCGGAAGTGTCTTCGGACAGCGCTGGCCCCTGGCCTCTTAAGTGAGATGGGCGCACAACCCCAGAGTCTGTCAAGACTGGCCCGTACAGGCAGGGGTACCTTTACCTTTACCTTTTTAACAAGCAACTAGGAAGTTCAAATAAGAATAACAACAGAATATAATACATAATACATATAATACATAAACAACCACCTGTGTTTTTTCCAGGCAAGGAAGTTAATCAGCGACTTTGCCATCATCCTTTCCATCTTCATTTTCTGTGGAATTGATGCTCTGGTAGGTGTGGACACACCGAAGCTCCTTGTGCCAAGCGAATTCAAGGTAAGTCAATCATTCCATCCTCAGCTCCCATAAAAGAAGGCAAGAAACTGTTATGTGTTGACATAGCGAACATGTCCCTTTGTGTTGTGGATGCTGCTTCTCCATTGCCCACTCCCCATGATGTAATGTAATGCACCCGGGTACTGCATGGGATGGGCACGTCATATGGTTGCCATACGTCTGGAATTTCCTGGACATACCCAGAATACAGTGGTGCCTCGCTAGACGAAAAGAATTCATTCCGCGATTCTCTTCGTCTAGCGGTTTTTTCGTCTTGCGAAGCAAGCCCATTGACAGCTTAGCGGATTAGCGCTACAGCTGTCTAGTGGCTTCTAGCGATCAGCTGTTAAGCGGCTTATCAGCGGAACAGCTGATAAGCGGCTTAGCGGCTTAGGAAAAGGGCGAAAAAGCGAAAAAAAACCACGGGGGGACGCAATATTTTTTCGTCTTGCGAAGCAACCCCATAGGGAAATTTGTTTTGCAAAGCGCCTCCAAAACGGAAAACCCTTTTGTCTAGCGGGTTTTTCGTTTTGCGAGGCGTTCGTCTTGCAGGGCACCACTGTACTCCTGTCGGAAGCAGTATCCGGTTGGAAATCGGCAAAATCCAGACATATGGCAACCCATGTTGGCATTGTTGTTTTTCCTTTTTTTCTTTTTAAAAATATTTTATTTTTTGCCAGCCACCAAAACACAAACAGTGAAACCCCCCAGGCGGCTGATACATTGGGTATACCTATTCAATAATATACATATTCAATAATAACATATTCAAATCAACCAGATGTACACTTCTATATACATTAACACTCCTCCCTCCACAAGGTTTATTGAACTTTTAACGTTTTAATTGCCTCAAATTGTTCAAACCTACCCAAATGATTCAATATCTTCTCAAACCAATCCTCCTCTTTCTCACTGACCAGTGTTGTTTTTCTTTTTTAAAAAAATAGCTCAAAAACGTCTTTTTGGGGCGATTTTGCCGAAAACGCTCAACAGCTTTGGCCAAAATAAAATAACTTTTGTGTCCAGATTTGCACTTACTGAAATATGGCAACCCTAATAAAGAGCACTAATGTAGGAAGCTAGCATGACCTGACTCTCCCACCTGGTTCCCTCTGACAGGCATTACAGCTACATGAAACTGGCTACTACACTACAGAAGTGTATGAAGCGTCACTGAGAGCAGCCAGTGCTGCCACTATTTTCTGCTTTGTGGGTTTCTGAGCTTCCCTCACCAACCCTGTTGGCTCTTTCTGCCCTCTTCTCTGATCTGCAGCAAGGCTGTTGAAGGCCGCAAGAATTGCACTCACTCCCACTATGCTGCCAAGCCAAGGTTAAGTTCTTGAACTAAAGCCCTGAACAACATGAGGCCGGGTTATAACACTTGACTATCCTGCCTGTTCACGTCAATACTTTGGAGAGACACTTTGTGGCTCCTTATTCTCCCAAGGTCCATTTTATGTCCTCTAAGACAAGGGCCTTTAGTTTGGTGGCACCTATCCTTTGGAATATGCCCCCAAGGAACATCAGACCTTCAGTATTGGCAGGTGCCTTCTTAAAACTCATCTGTTCGCCAAGGTGTTCCATTGATGTATTACTGAACTACTGATGGGTGGTTGGTTTTATATTTGCTCTATGGATCTAATTCTGTTGTTGATTTTACAGTGGTGCCTCGCAAGACAAAATTAATTCGTTCTGCGAGTTTCTTCATCTTGCGGATTTTTCGTCTTGCGAAGAACGGATGCACCCTGGTATTAATGGTTTTAAGAAAACGGAAACAAACTCGCAAGACGTTTCATCTTGCGAAGCAAGCCCATAGGGAAAATCGTCTTGCAAAGCAACTCAAAAAACGAAAAACCCTTTCGTCTTGCACGTTTTTCATCTTGCGAGGCATTCGTCTTGCGAGGTACCACTGTATGCTCTTTGCCAAGCATTAACGCTGGCAGCTCGGAACATTTTGCAAATTAATAAGGTGCCACCAAGAAGTGAGAATACGCCCCTGCTGGTTGGGATTTATTTTTTTTGTTATGGTCCCTGAAGGTCCTGCATTCTTCTCTAAGAACTTGGTGTTCCAGTGATCTAGCAAAGTGTTCATTTGGTCCAGATACGTTTTTTGCTATCTCTCTCTAATATTCGTCTTCATCTCCTTTTCCCTGAAGCCAACAAGCCCCCACAGAGGCTGGATCGTCCCGCCATTTGGCGAGAATCCCTGGTGGGTGTATCTGGCAGCAGCCATCCCTGCATTGCTGGTGACCATCCTTATCTTCATGGACCAGCAGATCACAGCTGTTATTGTCAACCGGAAAGAACACAAACTCAAGGTTGGTGCCTGGAACAGGGATGAATCCAGGAACTCATGGGTATAATTATAAGAATCTCACCAACGAAGTTAGGGTGGGTAACTTTCTAACCTTCCAAGGTTTCAGAGGGACGTCTTCAAATGTTTTGGCAAAAAAAAAAAAACTTCCAATGTGGTCTTCAGGGTCACTTCGTAGCTGTACTTAAGGTCAGGGGTGGGAGAGTTGTGTATCTCTAGTGGTTGCTGGACTAGAGTTCAGTTCACATCCTCTCTGACCATTGACCATGCTGGCTGGAGCTAATGGGACCTGGAATCCAACCACATCAGGAAGGTCCTTGGTTCCTTACCATTGGCCTTGTACAGCGTTTCCCAAACTTGAGCCTCTACCTGCTTTTGGACTACAGTTCCCATCATCTCTGCTAGATGGGGATGATGGGAGTTGTAGTCCAACAGCAGCTGGAGACCCAAGTTTGGGAAACACTGGCCTAGTTCAATACACCTCACACTAGTCTTACCATTATGTAGTTTTGGTAACGCAGGCTATAGGTAAAAAAGGGTTGGGTTTTTTTCTGTTGTACAAAAAGTTTCTCTGCCTCTGCTCAGCTCAGATACCAGAAGTGAAGTGGGCTAGGATAAAAATGCCTGGGGCAATAGACTAATAAGGTGTCATAGGATTCAGCTATCTGCACTTGTGAACCCCTTTTGATATGAATTTCAGATCCCACCCCCGTGGGTGCTTTATACGTGAATGGAGCAAACTTGTAATTAAACAAACACGGTTTCTTTTGTCATATCTAGTTTGCGCCAAAGAAGAGGAGTTGAAAATGTTTTCTAAAGAAATAAAGATGGCCTTTGTTTTGGCTTTAGGTCAGGAAATGCTGCCCAGGAAGTATGTTTTTGGACTCGACCGGTCTTGGTTTCTTTCTCAATGAACATTTACTCCTTGTTTATCTCATACCGGTGTCTGCGTACTATTTTTCTTCCATCTGCATATAGCTGGGTGGAGGCTCTTATTCAAACCTCTGCCGAGGCTGATTCTTGCTTAGATAGGACCTGGTCCCACATCTGCTGCAGAAGAAGGGCACCAGTCTCTGTAGGTTGCTAGCAAAGTTCGTCATGTACCTCCTCCCAGAGGTAGTTACTTCACCTTCTGTAGCAGCAACCAAAGGAGGATTTGAACAGCTGCCAAACTTTCCATAGCACTGTTTTACAATTGCAAGGAGGGTAATAATGGGAGCTATGTGCAGTTTCCTTTGAATTCTGCATGCCCAAATGTGAGGTGAGTAGCTGGAATTAAACCTGAACTACACACACACACATATGCACACACACATATTCAGCAAGAGCATTGAGTTCCTGTGGGGGGTACAGCCGATGGA
The DNA here is from genome assembly GCF_964234715.1 of Podarcis melisellensis. NCBI lineage: Eukaryota > Metazoa > Chordata > Lepidosauria > Squamata > Lacertidae > Podarcis > Podarcis melisellensis. Next base: position 9,279,288 of record NC_138541.1, on the reverse strand, counting down.
TCTTCCTGTTTCCGCCACATGGTTGTGTGCCAAGCTGTGTATTGCGCTCAGAAAGGCTCCGGATACTATTATTCTCCTGCTGCTGCTGCTGCTGTTTTGCTATTTAGGACCATAGGGACAACAAAAATGTTTGTCATCTCAACTTGACCAAAGCAAAATGAACATTTGGGCAGCGTGGGGTGTGCCTCTGGAGGTGAAGTCAAACCGCTGCATTAGCCCTGGGTACAAGCCTGGGCAGTGTGTGTGGAGGTCCTGGGCTGCCCAGACGACAGGACCCCCCTCTTGGTTTTGCTGATGCGGTCCAGAGGAAAGCAGAGCGAGACATTTGGCACCAGCTTGGCTGCAGGAGTTGCCGGAAGGAGGCATATAAGATGCCATCCAGCCGTCTTAGGGACTCCACTCTGGATTTGTGTAGGAGTTATTCCTTAGCCTTTTCTTCTCCCAAAGATATCCTGCAAGGTAATGGAGGTTTAGGATCAGAGTTTCCCTTTTCCTAGATGGGTTTCTCTTCCCAGGTGGATGAGCCCCATTTGTCCAAGCTCATATAGTAGGCCATGTTATTAGTGGCTAGGAGGGCTTGATTTCAATGGGTTGTTAGCCACCTTGGGCCTCGGAGTTCCCATCCGTGGCATCATATTCATTCCCCCTTTTCCTTATATCTTGATTATAGTTGAGCACATTTTTAAATCAGACTCTCAACAGCCTTTGTAACTCCAATTCATATGCTGCCAGCTGCGCATAGAGCTTCCGTTCTGCCAAATGATTATGCAAGCCACCCACAATCTAGTACCGTCTGGCTTCTTTGGACTACAGTTCCCATCAGCCGCAGCCAGCAGTCAGGGATGATGGGAACTGTAGTCCAAAACACATTGGAGGCACCAGTTTGGGGAACACTGGATCACACCCATTCTTTGCTGCACCCATTCTTACGCCCAAAATTCTTAAAACACCTGTGTGGTACCGCTTCTTGCCTCTATCCTTCGTCCCATTCAGACCCCAGCTGAATCTGGCTGAGCTTCCTGCATTGCTGTGGGTTGGGCTAGATGACCCTTAGGAACCCTTCCAACTCTACAGTTCTGTGATTCTATGAAAAGCTCCGTAGTTAATGGAGCTCTGCTCCTTAGTCATCACCAGGAATTGAAACAAGGCTGAAGCCCACTGCGTTTGTGCACATTCATCCTGTTAACCTTCATTTTCTCTCCCCCCTCTTCTCCTTGTGTCAGAATTTAGATTTAGATTTCTCAGGCCAAAGAGCCTACATTTCCATGTGCGCTAATGGTGTTATGTAAATGATAATAACGGCATCTCTTAGCGAGGCCCATCTCCCACTCCGTGGATGCTGGATTTATAAGGCTCATGTGACGTGTGGGGAGGCAATGGGGAGAACAGAACCTACTACTCTCTGCCAGTTGTGGAAGAACAAACAAACCCACAGAATTCAGGATTGGTTGCTCCTCAGGGGTTTCGGCAGAAGAGGCCAGGAGTCTGTTCCCAGGCTCCAATTAGTGTTCAGTTCACCACACACCAGGGCTACTCGCCTTGGCGGAAATAGCTTCCTGTTAAAGTGCATATCAGTAACAAGGAAGAGGATGCAGTCAAGAGGGGAGGATTTGCTGAAAGATAAACAAGGACCCAATTGTCACTCAGATGGCAGATCTTCATTTCTGGGCTATATTGTACTTCATACAATAGCCAGTGTGGTGTAGTGGTTAAGAGCGGTAGACTCGTAATCTGGGGAACCGGCTTCGCTTCCCTGCTCCTCCAGATGCAGCTGCTGGGTGACCTTGGGCTAGTCACACTTCTCTGAAGTCTCTCAGCTCACTCACCTCACAGAGCATTTGTTGTGGGGAAGGAAGGGAAAGGAGAATGTTAGCTGCTTTGAGACTCCTTCGGGTAGTGATAAAGCGGGATATCAAATCCAAACTCTTCTTCATACTGTAGGTGGAGGCCCTTGTGGTGCTCCATCCTGCCCCCAAAATTCCCTCTACAGTGGTACCTATGGATGCAAACGGGATCCGTTCCGGAGCCCTGTTCTCATCCTGAGGCAAATGCAACCCGTGTCCGCAGGTCGCGATTTGCTGCTTCTGTGCATGCGCGAGCGACGAAACCCGGAAGTAATGCGCTCCGTTACTTCTGGGTTGCCGTGGAGCGCAACCCGAAAATACTCCACTTCAAAAATACTCTACTTCAACCCGAGGTATGACTGTATGTGAAAGACCAGTTCCATCAGAAGGAAGAGTTCAAATCTGCAGTTTGAAATGCACAGCCTGGACCCAAGTACCACCTCAGTGTTTACCTCCTCTGTGGGAACCGGGTGTGCTCTGTAATTTGTTTAATAGGTTCCGAGTTCCTTGTGCTTTTGCAGCTGAGTGAGTCACACCTATAATATTTGCCTTACCAAAAAAAACGCAGTTTCACAACCCTGGCTTTTAGGTTCCTCCAGCAAGCCAGCCATTGTGCAGTCCTGACAACTGTTACGTATCTAAACTGGTGGGTGGGTAAGATGAGATATGGATTTAGCTAAAGGTGGGTCTTGAGGCCAAACATAACCATATACATGGGTTACAATCCAATTTGACCGTGCCATAAACAATGATTGCTTTCCATAGGTTGCTTTCTGTTTGCACTGAGATATCAGGTGGTGGGCTGTGTTGAGCACTTGCCTTTCTCTGGAGCAAAACTCAGTGCAGATCTGCAGTAAAGGATAACCCTACAGCACACTCAGCTCTGGCTCTGCTTAAATACCAACAACTCTGAGGCCGTCTGTTTTATTGTCAAACATCTCTTACCCCTAAGATGCCTCTCCTAATGTTAAGCTAAAATCTGTTTCCCTGCGATTTTCACCCATTGATTCTACCCCCTGCCTTCTGCAGCAACAGAGAACAATTTTGCTCCATCCCTTCAGGCATGGCACCCCTTCAAATATTTGAAGACAGTTGTCTTGTCTCTCCTTTAATTTCCTCTTCTCTAAACTAAACATACCTGGGCTGTCCTTCACCAGGAACATCAAATTATGCCCTGCCTGCCCAGGAACCTTTACTTGCAACTTTTCAAATAAAAAATAAGCCCCTTTCCTTGTTTGCATGTGCTTCTCCACTGCAAAGAGCCATTTCTGGAGCACTCATCCAGCTGTTTCAAAGATTATTAAGTTAGCAAACAGGGTGAAGGTTGATCCTGTAATGATTCTGTGCCTCTTCCAGCAAGGTTTTCCACCACATGCAGCAAGCACCCTACCACTGTTCCTCTTCTTTCCCCTTTGCAGAAAGGTGCTGGCTATCATCTGGATCTGTTCTTGGTCGCTGTGCTGATGATTATATGTTCCTTCATGGGCCTTCCCTGGTACGTTGCTGCTACAGTGATCTCCATCGCGCACATTGACAGCTTGAAGATGGAGACTGAGACGTCTGCTCCAGGGGAGCAACCCAAGTTCCTGGGAGTCAGGTATGCCAGCAGGGGCAACTGGAGAAGAGTGGCACTCTTCAGGGAGCAGGGCCCATAATCCGAGTCTTACACAGAGTAGGAGGAAACCTAGCTTAGTAGCGCAGCCCAAAGAAATGAAGAGATAAAAGGCCCTCCAGTCAGTTGTGTATACAATAGTTCTTCGTGGCAATTCACTATCTTTGAATAGTAAATTTTATTAGTATTTTCCACACAACAACACTAATTTTATTAGTATTTTCCACACAACATCTTTGGATGACGGTGGAAAACTTCTAATAGGAACTGGTCTGATAATTGCTGGCTTTTCTTTCAGGGAGCAGAGAGTGACTGGAGTGATTGTGTTCATTCTGACGGGCATTTCAGTCTTCATGGCTCCCATTCTGAAGGTAAATGATTGCTCAACATTTTTGCCTCTGCTTCACCCTCCACACAACGCTGAGCTGTATGTGTCTGTTTTGAGAAAGCTACTAAGTCTGCCATAAACAGTTGGAAGGGTTTTTCTAACACATTGAAGGAGCTGTAATAAATTACTGTAAAAGAAGAATTTCAAAACGTCATTGCCTTTGTAGAGTAATAATGTTTCTCGGGAGCAAAGTCATACAGAGGGCAGGCAAGAACGTTTTAGGGCAAAAGTGTTTTTGGCAAACTATTGAAGAGTTGCCACAACACTTGCAGGCGATGTGCCTCCCTAAATTTGAAAAGCACAATGCACCTTTCACTTGAAAATCCCCTACCAGGATGGTGGAACTACATGTCTTGTGAAGAACAAGCCTGTCACCAAAAACAGCAGTGTCCAGCCCATAATGTTTTGCAAATTATCCCTCCTTGTCCTCATGCTATGTCATGCTACGCAGTTCTCCACCCTTGTTCCACATCAAGGGAAACCTTGATTGGCCACTGGTTGGCCACTGTGGATAGCTCAGTCAGTAGAGTACGAGGCTCTTAATCACAGGGTCATGGGTTTGAACCCCACATGGCGCAAAAGATTCATTCATCACAGGGGGTTGCATTAGAGGACCCTCATGTTCCTTTCCACCCCTACTTACCTACCTACCTACCTATTTATTTATTTATTGGTTTTCACATATTGCATTACAAATGTACCAAAGCCAACACCATTTCTTCCCCATCCCCCCATACATTTACATTTATATTTCTTCAATCCATCATATTATTCTTTTCTCCCTCCTCCCACTTCCCTCTGCTCGATTTCCTCCACATTATACAATTTACAATAATCTTTGCATTCTATAGTCTTCTCAAATCATCTATATATTCTTATTATCTTTCCTTACTAATTTTTCTTCCATCCAGTACTTCACATTTTAATCTAGGCATATTAGCATATCTTTTTTTGTGAGCAATATTTTGCCGTATATTCATCAAAACATTTCCACACCTTTTTTTTAAATTTTTGATTGGACTGATTTCTTCTTATAGCAGTTAATTTTGCCAAAATTAAATATTCATTTAGTTTACAAAGCCATCCCTCCTTTGTGGGGATAGTTTGTGCCTTCCACCTAGCAGTAATCACTATTCTAGAAGCTGTACTTGCATATAGAAAAATCCCCCCCCCCATTCTATGATTCTAGGATGTGAGGGTTATAGTACTGCATACAACATAGAGCAGGGGTAGGCAACCTAAGGCCCAGGGGCCGGATGCGGCCCAATCGTCTTCTCAGTCCAGCTCGCAGACGTTCCGGGAATCAGCATGTTTTTACATGAGTTTTGCAAATTATCATTTTATTTTTATTATTGTGTCCTTTTATTTAAAATGCATCTCTGTGTTATTTGTGGGGCATAGGAATTCGTGCGTATGTTTTTTTCAAAATATAGTCCGGCCCACCACATGGTCTGAGGGACAGCCCTCGGCTGAAAAAGGTTGCTGACCCCTGACATAGAGGGAGGAACTTGGCGTGGACAGCAGGGTCCTGGTTTGGGTAGCAGCCCTGAGCTGCTCTTAACATGCAGTTCCATCCTTCGTGGTTTAACCTGGTGGTGCTGAAATGGATTTTCCCCAAATTTGCAAGGTTTATATGTTTCAAATCTGGGCATGGCATTTTTTGTTTTGTTTTGTTTTATTGCTTTCCGCTTTGCAGGCTCAGATCATTATTATTTTGTGCTCATAGCCAAACAGCTCGTGGCAGATAACAACAACAATAAAATACTATTAGAACAATTGAAATTATGAAACTGAGCCCCAAAACAACGGCAGAGTAGCAAAACTGCTGCTGCAGTTCGCCTTAAGTCAGGCTGTGACCCACCAGCTGAACAAATGGCTTGACTCGCTATAAAGCAGTTAGTGCTGTTTGCAACCTTGGGTAGGAATAGCATATTGAGTACGAAGAGCAGATCAGGGCAACGTGTGAGGAGCATTCTGTGTCTTTTAAAAAGAGGTGCAGCATCTTAAATGTTGTTTTTCCTGCTTGTCCAAGAAGGCAAGGGCAAGAGTGCACAGCCTGTATCCTCTTTAATTCTTTTATTCCTTTTTTTAATTAAAAAAGAGAGAACTTTTTCAACCAGCCCTCCAGCTTCTGGGTTGTTCATTAACAGATGAGGTAGAATAGCATACCAGTGTGTGGGTCTATATAATCATTTGTAACCAAACCCTGAAGCATAAAAAATAGCCATGAAATCTGACGATGGATCAGTGAAGCAGTAATGCAAGGCATGGTGGGAAGAGCTTTTTGCTGTACAGTGCCTCTGCACATGGAGGCTCAGTTTCATTGTTTTCCATGCACTTAGGCCTCCCTTCCTGTGTTGGCTGACATCTCCTGCTCTAGAAAACGGAGCATTTTCTTTTTTTAAAACAGAAAAATTAGAGAAAGCATGAAGCATTCCAGGATGATGCCATTGTGGGGAAATTCAAAAAGTGATTTAATACCTTCTTCTTAAAAATAAATATGCCCTCAGGACGTTCGAGCAGAAATAGCAACTGGAGAGTCTTCTTTGTCTATGCACCTAGCAGTAAAACTACTTGCAGAGTTGGGACGGGGAAGAAACGAGAGAGGCCAGTTAGAGCTCAGGTCAGGCCAAGCCAGACAGGAATTTCTGAAGATGAGCAGCTTAGGGAGTTCTTTCAAGGTCATAAGAAACCAGGTCAGAGTTTAGTTGTGGCTGCCGAGGTGCTCCCCAGGGGGTGAATTTCAAATTGTCTCGTATGCAGGTTGCAGTACCTCCGCCAATTCACTCACTGTTTGTCATGCCACCCGGGCATTTAAACATGTGTTCCCAACCTTGCATTCTGAAGTAATCCCGAGACATTTGGATCATGTCTTTCCCCCCTCCATCCTGAGCACATAGAGAAGCCCCCAGGGCTTTTCACTCTTGACCGTGCAGTTGGTCATGTTCACTTCACTGTGATTATAGTAAAGAGCATTCTTTCCTCAACACACTGGGATCATGTGTTGTTGCATTCTCCTGCAGATCAGATCTCTAAGAGATTATTAAAGCAATAGGGAATGCACTGATTCCTTAAAGTTCCTGTGCTTTTTTCTCTCTTACCTACTCTGCTGTGCACCGGAGGTGCTTAAAAGTGAACACAATATCTAGAAGCGGGAGAATATAAAGTAGTTCAGGAAGGTCATTGAGTAAGCACTGCCTGCCATATAGTGGCTCGTGGCTGTTACTGCAGTTAGCAATTGTGCTCTGCATATCCTTTGACATAGTTGCTGCTGCTTCTTTTGGGTAATAATAATAATAGTAATAATAATAATAATTAATAATAATAATAATTTTATACCCTGCCCATCTGGCTGGGCTTCTCCAGCCACTCTGGGCGGCTTCCAACAGCATCAGACATTAAAAACTTCCCTAAACAGGGCCGCCCTTCAGTTGTCTTTTAAAAGTAAAATAGTTGTTTATTGCCTTGACATCTGCTGGGAGGGCGTTGCACAGGGCAGGCACCACTACCGAGAAGGCCCTCTGCCTGGTTCCCTGTAACCTCACTTCTCACAATGAGGGAACCGCCAGAAGGCCCTCGGCGCTGGATCTCAGTGTCCGGGCTGAATGATGGGGGTGGAGACACTCCTTCAGGTATACTGGACTGAGGCCGTTTAGGGCTTTAAAGGTCAGCACCAACACTTTGAATTGTGATCAGAATTGCATACTTCACGTTTTTTTTTCCCTCTCCCCCACTTTTAGTTTATTCCCATGCCTGTGCTGTATGGCGTGTTTCTATATATGGGCGTCGCTTCCCTTAATGGAGTTCAGGTAAGCTTTCTCCTTGGCAAACCAAGGTCTTACGACTGGTGGGGTGCACGTTTTAGAAGTCCCTTGTCGGGAGAGATGGTAAACATTAACCAGCCTCCTCATTCTCACACATCTGAAGTAGGTCATTCAGCTCCTGAAAATAAAGCACGTGGCTCAATTAGTCAGTTGGCCAATAAGGTGCGGGAGACCCCATTGTTGCCATCTTCCAGCTGCGTGCCAATATGTTTCCTCTTCTGGAACTCTGTTTGTTTTGATTGACATCGTCTCCTGCTCTCTCGTCTTCCATCTCTTTCTCATTCAGAAAGGCATGCAGAAAATTGACCAGTATGTCTATCACACACACACACAAAAAGTACAGGACTGTGGTGCAGAGTTATACCATTCCCCTGTGCTGGATTTACGTATAAGCTAAACAAGCTATAGCTTAGGGCCCCACTCTCTTAGGGGCCCCCAAAAAATATAAAGGGAAAAAAACCACTGGATGTACATTTCCGAAATATAAGATAAAAAACAAATAGAATAAAACCTACATACAGCAACAGTGTTTTGTGTTGTGTAGGCTCCTATGGTGTAAGTCATGGGCCTCACCTGCTCCCTAAAATATCACGGGTTTGCTCATTTCTATATATAGGGTGCCTACATTCTGCATGTACTGGTTGCATGGCAACATGTGCAAATGGCTTTAGATACCTATTAGGTCCAAAAATTACCATATAGCATATTCAACACAAAAAAACAGTGACAATTTGTTGTTGGCAAAGGACAGCTGAACATATAAAGAGCCCCATTACCTTCAGTAGCTTAGGGCCTCATCAAACCTAAATCCAGCCCTACCCTGAAATGATACACGCTTTATTAATTAAAACAATACATGCGTTATTAATGTATTTTTAAAAAGAATTGGCTTCAGAGCTAAGCCTGTTAATATCAGCAGGGTGCAGGGTTTCAGGAAAAGCAAGTACTGTAGAACTGTCCAACTAAGAATGACGTGGGTGGGTTTAATACCCCTTGACAGAGGACTCTTACTGACCCACATTCTTATACTGGGGTCTTTTACTGGCCCCCTATGTTTCCCTGTGAACTCTATAGAAAGCAACATAAATAATTGGTTTGCAGTTCTAATCATTTATCTCTAGAGGAAAAACAGCACAACTGAGAACTCCTGGTTCTGGAACGTAGTGGCCGAAATTTGTGTACTTCCTTATTTTGCAAATGTGTAAACTGCTTCACAGCTTGAAGTTATGGATGTAGTGCACAGTAAGATAAAATGAGATCAAATGCAGAAAAAACGACTCTTAAAAACAAAACCATTTCTACCAACTTTAAAACAAACAGACAGTAAGAACATTTCTATAGATGCATAGTTAAAATTCCATGATACGACTGGGTCACACTTCAGGAAAAACCTTCTGAACACAGACTTCATCTGTATTGTACATTTAAATCAGCATTATACCCTGTGGTAGCAGGAAAGCATTCGCTCCTTAAAGTGGTATGAAATTGCTTTAAATGTGTCATGCGGATGGGGCCACGAAATCTTCATCTGCCACCTAATTCAAGGGAATCTAACTGTAGAATGCGGTTTTATACCAGCAGGTCCAATTGTCATAGGGACCTGCTCTGTAGCTGTATGATGAATTTTAGCCTTGCCCCTAAAATGAGACCGCCTCCCTCCAATTTATGAAGAGGCTTGAGTTGATGTGGCTGAGTTGGCATAAGCTCATGGGAAGCTCACAGGTCATAAAACTTGGCAAATCTTGAAACCTCGGCCACTTTTTAAAATGATTGTCTTGTCGCTTGAGAAAACGCTGCACGAAAGCTCTTTGCCTCGGAGAGCCTAGCATCTTGGAACTGGCACCAGGAAAAGCTGGTCATGTTTCTGTTAACTTTCTGGCACCTTGTTAATTGCATTGCTCTTCTGTGCTTAATAGAAAAAGGAGTCCGTGTTTTGTGTCCTCCCCTAGAGATTTATTTGGGCCTTGGTTTCATTCACTGGATTGAGATTAATCTGGCTTCAGAGTCAGCCAGCTGTGGGCAGCGAGCCAGGGCGCTGCCAGAGGACAAATAGTTTATTGTTAATTCTTGCCTGAGCTTGGGCCTTTACTGAGGCCATCACTCAAGCGGAGGAAAGTGAGGAGGACCGAGGAGGGGAGGTTGGTTCTCAGCATAGGCACACAAGCTAACTAAATAGACGAGGGAGCATCTTTTCCTAGAACAACACACTGCAGAAACACTCGCTGGTTCTCAGGTTACACAAAGGTCATCATCAGCTAAAACTTGAGTTGCACATCGTCCTGTCCTTGTGGCAACAATTCCATTATGCACACGGTGGGTTCGTCCTGCCTCACTACGATGTGTGCGTGTTCCAGGGCCGGCACACCCATGAGGCAAAGTGAGACAATTGCCTCAAGGCAGCAGCATCCACTGGGACAGCAGATTCAGTCTCCAAGGAATGCATCGCTCCTCAGCTGTGCCTTTACGGTGGCCTCCTGGGAAATAGACAGTGCTGCTGGTCTCCTCAATGTAGATCACCTGTTCCTACCTGGAATGGATGTGTGCGTTTGCGGCACCGTTTTGTGTTTTGCCTCAGCTGCCAAAATGTCTTGGGCTGGCCCTGGCATGTTCGTATCAGTGGTGGCTGGGATGGGACTAAGAGCTCTGAAAAGGAGTGACGGTGATGGTGAAGTTCATCTGAGTTCAGGCGAAAACCCACCTCAAATTTGGAGCAAGCTTTACAAATCTCATAACGCTTGTTTGACTCGGATTAAAATCAGAGCTGAAAAAGATATGCTTGATCCTGGGGTAGCTCAGTCAGTAGAATGTGCAGCTCTCGAGGTTGTGGGTTTGAGCCCCACTTTGGGCAAAAGATACCTGCATTGCAGGGGTGTAACCCTAGATGACTCTTGTGGTCCCTTTCAACACTATGATCTCAAACATCCCCTTTGCCTTGAATCACACTTCTGTTGGGCATGAATGACTGGGATAAATGGAAAAGAGGTACAGGGATGGGGCATTAGGGGGCTGATGAAGCTGGGGTAGGGGTCGATAGCCAGCATGTGTGGGAAGGAGGAAGGAAGTGTGGGACTTCCCAAGTTGGCTTGGCTTGGAAATTTCGAGAGTTAGAGCAGACCCTTTGCAATGAATGGACATAAGTTAGTTGTGACCATTAATCTCAATAGACCTATTCCAGGTAGGACCAACATTGTATACAACCCTAACCCAGGTTATTATTATTTTCCCACTGAGAATTAGCTTGGTTTATTTCCAAGCGAATGTATAATAATAATAATAATAATAATAATAATAATAATAATAATAATAATAATAATTTATTTTTTATACCCCACCCATCTGGCTGGGTTTCCCCAGCCACTCTGGGTGGCTTCCAACTGAATATTAAAAACAATACATCATCAGACATTAAAAACTTCCCTAAACAAGGCCGCCTTCAGTTGTCTTTTAAAAGTAAAATAGTTGTTTATTGCCTTGACAACTGCTGGGAGGGCGTTTCACAGGGCGGGTGCCACTACCGAGAAGGCCCTCTGCCTGGTTCCCTGTAACTTCACTTCTCGCAGTGAGGGAACCGCCAGAAGGCTCAGGCTGACTACTGGGGAAACCCTCATGTCACTGCAGTAAATCTGCACGATGGCGCTTGTGCGTTTAAGGAGAGGATCCTGCAGCTCCCACCTCTTTTGAGCTTTAAAGCAGTACCAAAGCCTTGCTGATTCCCCATTTGGGTGCTAGAAGCAAAACTAAACCTACCGTTTGCTTTTTCTGCATTGGCGCATGCCAGCACCACACTGCTGAACTCTCCTCCTCCTCCTCCGCCTCCTTTCTCCACCCCAGTTCATGGACCGCCTGAAGCTGCTCTTGATGCCTCTGAAGCACCAGCCCGACTTCATCTACCTGCGCCATGTCCCCCTTCGCCGGGTCCACCTCTTCACTTTCCTCCAAGTGGTGTGTCTGGCTCTCCTTTGGATCTTGAAGTCTACAGTGGCTGCTATCATATTCCCAGTCATGGTAGGTTGGCGCGATCGTGACTGCCACCTGTTGCACCCATCCTTCCTTCTGGCACCACCTGACGTGCCTTGCTGATCAGTGACACAGCTCCACAACCTTACTCCTTCCCTGTCCAAAGACAGAAACAATTTGAACATATTTATTTTGCTGAAATGTAAGTTTAATAAGGGATGTGGGTGGCGCTGTGGGTTAAACCACAGAGCCTAGGACTTGCCGATCAGAAGGTCGGCGGTTTGAATCTCCGCGATGGGGTGAGCTCCCATTGCTCAGTCCCTGCTCCTGCCAACCTAGCAGTTCGAAAGCACATCAAAGTGCAAGTAGATAAATAGGTACCACTCTGGCGGAAAGGTAAATGGCGTTTCCGTGCGCTGCTCTAGTTTGCCAGAAGCGGCTTAGTCATGCTGGCCACATGACCCGGAAGCTGTACGCTGGCTCCCTCGGTTAGTAAAGCGAGATGAGCGCCGCAACCCCAGAGTCGGCCATGACTGGACCTAATGGTCAGGGGGCTCTTTTCCTTTACCTTTAAGTTTAATAATGCGGTGTGAGATAGAGAACAAGCCTTTCTTTTTCCTTAAAAAACAACAACCCACAAAACTCACCTGTGTAAATGCTGATTGATTAAAAGGGGGAGGAGAACCCTCATGTTGTAGAGGTTTTCAAAGGATGTTTGAAAGGAGGGATGGGTGGATATAAAATAATTAGGTATGCTGGTAAGATGGCCAACGTTCTTTGTTTTGCCTTGTTTACTCATCACTTATTCATAGTTTATACATAGCCAGTCTTCCACTTAGAAGTCTCTGATTTTCGTATTTTGCAAAAAGAGAGGTGTCCTCTTGCAGTTGGATTCCATACCTTTCAGGAGTCAGTGGCTAATAACTTGTAGCTTTAATTTGTGTGGATCAGCCATATATTTCAGGTTTGTTTTTTTTCCATTATCTGATCAGGCATAATAGCAGCGAGATTTTTTTTCAAGTTGAGGAAGCCTGGTAGTTGTAGGCTAGAGTTTTGGTAATATGGGAAAGTTTTACTAGTTCCTTCTGTTTCTTCTTTCCTTAAGTACTGGGTGGTTTCCTCAGGGCAACAATACAGGGCTAGGGGGAAGGAGTGGAAGGCAGAAAAATTGACCTTCACTGAGTGGACATTTTCACACTACAGTGGTACCTTGGTTTAAGAACAGCTTAGTTTATGAACTATGGATTAAAAACGCTGCAAACCCGGAAGTAGGTGTTTTGGTTTGTGAACTTTGCCTTGGAAGCAGAACATGTTCCGCTTCCTGTTGAATGTGTTCCATTTGTAAATGGAGTGCTATGGGAAAGCACACCTTGGTTTAAGAATGCTTTGGTTTAAGAACAGACTTTGGAATGGATTAAGTTTGTAAACCAAGGTACCACTGTATCCTAGAGTAATTGTGGCAAATTCAGTTATGTGCAGTCATTAGGGCTTTTGTTGTTGTTCTAATGTGCATCACTTTGCATCAAGGAGTGTCTACATTTTTGGGCCCATGTTCACATTTCAATTTTGAAAGGGTATCACTCCTGCTGGTTATTTCTGCCTTCCCCAACCACCCCACTTCCTCTGAAGACAATGCTCAGGTTAATAGACCATCTTGTGGAATTTTAAACTCTGATGTATCATGGGCGATCGTTTTTATTTGTTACTATGTCATGTATTTTTGTGTTTTTATATTGTGAACCTCCCTGTAATCCTTGGATGAAGGGCGGTGTAGACATTCAATAAAATAATAAATAATGTTTTCCAGATAGGGGAACCCCACCATGTCCCTTACTTTCTGCTGCCTCTATGCTGTCTGTATGTAAGATAAACAGAGGCTTGCATCCCTACCTCTCCCTGCTTCCTGGTGGATATTCCTCAAAGCCACAGATCTATACAATATAGACGCACAGCTATACAATGCGGCAGGTTTACAGGTCTCAGCTAAAAGCTATCCATGCGCAGAATGTCTCTTGCCAGACTTGTTTTTGGTATGAGAGTACTCCGAGGTAGTCGTCCCTTAGGCTGCAGCGGCCATGCAAATTATGTTTGGGTCCCTTTGCTGCAAATTACAAAGTGAAGCTAGGAAATCCTTGTGCTTGCCATTTTTTAAAAAAATCCTGTCTTATTCTCCTGAACATCTCCAATAAAGGCAGTGCAATTTTGCAGCTCTGCCTGTTGCAGAGTGTACAAGTGGCACTTGACATCATTCATGGTCTCTGAATATTGTACCATTTATTTCCAACCTGCGGGTGACTCGAGAAATTGAAACCTGGAATCTGAGTGGCGGAACTTCCGATTGATTTCAAGCCGGGTTGACCGCAGCGGCCGCTCAGGTTTCAAATATTGTTAACCCTTTCTTTACCAGCCCGGAGGCTGAGGGAGGAGCCCTGCGTTGGATCAGGTGAGGCAAAGAAGGTAAGCTTTGGTGCCAAAAAGGTGGGGGAGATGTTGCACGTCAGTAAGGGAGTGCTGGCTTCTGTCCTGATAGATCCTGGCGCTCGTGGCAGTCAGAAAGGCGATGGACTACCTCTTCTCCCAGCACGACCTCAGTTTCCTTGATGACGTCATTCCAGAAAAGGACAAGAAGAAGAAAGAGGACGAGAAGAAAAAGAAGAAAAAGAAAGGCAGCCTGGACAGTGACAATGAAGATGTAAGGCCATTTTCACCATTGTTAACATTGTTAAGTTTTTTATCCTGGCTAACTTGTGGCAGCTTTTTAGGTTTGGATTACATACATAACTATCTTCATGCCACGTCAGCCATGAAATCACAGGTTCTTGGCTATGTCTGATGCTAGAGACAGAGGCTGATACGCCTAATACACAGGGCTGTGTGTATTTCACAGTTCTGCAGCAGGTGCTGAATTCAATATTGAAGTGGGCAATGCCTGCCAAAGTTTTCAAAAAAGAGGAGGATGTTGGACTGATGGTTGTGGGGAAGCCAAACGAGTGTCTTGTATGGCTCATGCTAGCCTCTCTCTAATACTAGCAAAATAAGAGGAAATACTTCGTCAAATTGCAGAATGCACCTTTCCATAATAATAATAATAATAATAATAATAATAATAATAATAATAATAATAATATAATTAATTTATTTATACCCCGGGCAGAGCGGCTCAGGGCGGCTAACACCAGTAAAATTACAGTAAAAACATAATGGGGGGGAACAATTTTAAATACAGGTTAAAATGCAGTTTAAAATGCAGCCTCATTTTAAAAGTAGACGATAATTCAAGACCACAAGGGGAGGGAAACATAAGGGTCAGACTGAGTCCAAACCAAAGGCCAGGCGGAACAGATCTGTCTTGCAAGCCCTGCGGAAAGATGTCAAGTCCCACAGGGCCCTAGTCTCTTGTGAAAGAGCGTTCCACCAAGTCGGGGCCAGTACTGAAAAGGCCCTGGCAGAATTCACACAGAATTTAGGTTACGTGGCTACAGGATTTTAATCTACTGTAGCACAAAATAGACGTAGCCCAGCTAAATGGATTTGGAGCATCCCTAAGCTGTTGCCCTTGCAATTCTCCGAACCATCCCTCTGCTACACAACGCTGAGCAAACTCAGTCGTGGTGGTCCCACTCAGCCAGTTGAATGCGTAGTTACTTCTGCATTTGGCTGATAGTGCAGGATCATCACATCTAACAGCAAACTTTGAAAAGGAAGCTTCTGTAATCTTTAGCTGTGCATACACCAATAGCCTGTGGAATTTCTCCCTCTGACAATTTTGTGCATCCAGCCAAACATGAAAGTGACCTCATATTTGTCTGGCTACATTGGGATCACAACGCACAAAGGCACCCAGTCTGTCTCTTTGCACCCACCTATAGAAGTTCTTCAAATGTCTTTTTTTTTTTGCTCTGGGGGAAATTGCCTCATTACCTGCCTGGTCTGGCACTGAACCCACTGGGGTTCCTGTCTCCTGTATTTCCAGCTCTTTTCAAAAGTGATATTGCCCAACAATGCTTTTGTGAATCCTGACAGCCCTTGGTAACCTTCTCGGGCGGCTGGTTCTAACACGAGTCCAGGAGATGAGAGAGATGGCTGGCAAAGCTTTCTTGCTTTCTTATGAATGCAGCTGGATTTTCTTCAGTCTCAACAGTCAAAGGAATTCCTTTCCTGCTATCAGCAGCTTTGATCACACATGTTTGTCCATATGAATATGTCCCCAGCAAATTTGGGCAATATGTTCATGAGAAACCACCCAAAGCCTTACTTTCAAGTCTTGCCTTTCCCACGTTATGGGAGAAGGGTTAATTTTCAAGAACCTATTTCCCCCTCCCTTTTCAAAGTCTATCGATATATGACAGTTCCTTCTCCTTTTTCATGTTTATTATGCTCCCAAGTCTTGATTTTTCAGTTAATTCTCTGTTTTTAACAACAATGATGATAAGAATAAGAATAGTATATCGTCCTATCTCAGGGCCCACACAATCTTGGCAACCATCCACACTAACAGTGAGAATATTATTTTGATGTTTCCTTTCCTTTTCCTTTGCCTTTTGTTTTAATGCTTTCAAAGCATCTGACTTGCTCAATTACATTCTGCATTGTATATGTTGTTGGTGATCTCGCTTTAGAAACCGCAACAAGAAAAGTGTCTGCCTGTAGGGTGGATTTCGATGATCTTTTGATTCCAGGTATTTGAGCCTGACTGACAGACGGGCATTCTAACCCAACTTTGTGCCTTGCAATGTGTTGAATTGTGTTGGGTTTTTTTTTTTTTTAATACTCATGTGCCTTCAGCTGTTCTTCCACAT
The DNA here is from genome assembly GCF_964234715.1 of Podarcis melisellensis. Classification (NCBI taxonomy): domain Eukaryota; kingdom Metazoa; phylum Chordata; class Lepidosauria; order Squamata; family Lacertidae; genus Podarcis; species Podarcis melisellensis. Next base: position 9,262,864 of record NC_138541.1, on the reverse strand, counting down.
TACAAAGACTCCCTAGGCCACCGTCGCCATTTCCACATGTTGTTAAGGCAGATGGAAACTTCAGAAGACCTTTAAGGGCTGCTCCTATGAGGCTCTGTTCTGGAAGTCGGCAACTGGCAGCCCATGGGGCAGAAGCTGGCCACTAGGTGTGTGTGTGACACAGCTGAGGCGTGTAACTTTCCAGGAAGCTCCATACTGACTAGCCTCAGAAAGCAGTAAATTGAATAAAGGAGGAAGTGTGTGTGTGTGTGTGTGTGTAAAAGTGTAAGACAGTTGGGGAGCAACAAAGGCATTGCTTACAGCAGCCTTTGCCATCCTGCTGCTTTCCTTACTATAGCCCCCATCAGACCTAGCCAGCTTACATTGAGTGCATAACTTTGGCGAAGGCTAGCTTACTGGTTCCAGTTGGCGAAGGCTGGTTTCTGGCTTCCAGAAGCATTAGGATAATTGCATCAGTGCTCAGCTGTCTCTCACACACAACTTCTCTCCATTTCCCCACCGTAATAATTCCTGAGCCCAGCTGTCATGAAGCCAGCTAGTTTCAGGTGCCACAGCTCCCAGGTGCTAACTGAATTGTCGTGACATCCCTGGAAGCATGAATACCTCCTGACCACTCCGATCTTTAGGATTGGCTGCACCGTCAAACACGGTGACTCAGAGATTTTGCACTGTTAATTAAGAGGCAGTGGTCCATTTATTTCTTAATAGGGGGCAGTGTTTGTGCACTTAACATATTTGTAAGTCTGCCTTCATTGACTTCAAGAGAAAATGTGGCACCATCACTTGGCTTTTCTAATTCAGTCGTTAGGGTTTATTGGCCATTCTTGCCTGTTCTTCTATGCCTTTGGTCTTGATGGCTCACCCTCATAGTGATGGATTGGCTTCCTGCTCAGACTTGTTGCCAGCTAGGGCTCCCATGCTTTTCATAAAATGAGTGCAAAATGTCTCATGTGATTTGTGCCTTCTGTGGTTAAATTATGGCCATCAAAACCTATAAGGACCTACCAATTGAGGTGTAGCTTTGGGCCGATCCACAAACACACCCCCTTATACTGCAGAGATGGAGCCCAACCCCATTCTGTTTCCTGAATTTAGTAGACTACTTCTGGAGCTGTGATGAAGACCCTTCTGGAGGCATATTACTTCTGTCAAATTAGCAGTTGTGGCACTTGATGACCATGAGCTGCTTGGAGGAGCAGAAGGATGATGAGGATAAACAACAAAATAAAAAAAGAAATGCCTATTGGCTTAAAAGTTCTGCAGTATCATTCAAACAACCTTCGTAAAGTGGACAGCAGTAAAGTGCGCTGAAGTGCATTGCATGGTTATTTCCTTAACTGCCAGCAGGTGGAGCTGTTGCCGAACTTGATGCCGCAGTTAAAAAAGCAATAGCAAGTTGGTAAGGAATCCCTGAAATGCCAGAGCTGGGCTGGTACGCCCTGGATAAATCTGTGGGGAATGGCAAGAGAGAGCGAGAGAGCGCACGGGCGAGATGGAAGCATTCTAAGAAATTTTGTGCACGTTTCTTCCACAGTCCGACTGCCCCTACTCAGAAAAAGTCCCAAGTATTAAAATTCCAATGGACATCATGGAACAGGAACCTTTCCTAAGTGATAGCAAACCTTCCGACAGTGAGTAGAACTAACACCTTGCATGCCTGCTTCAGTCTCAGTTGCACCTCCAAAAAGCAGCTATATAGCGATATATAGATATAGGTTTATATATCTATATATATTTACAACATTGATTTTTTTTAAAGAAAAAAAAACCCTTCTTCCGTAGATGTTTTCTTTTCCCCTCTTATATCTACATGTTGTTTCTTTAAGCCAGTCTTTTCTTACACAGCATGTAATATATATATATATTTATATTTGGTTGGCTTTTAAAAATATCTCTTTCTTGTAAGTTCGTTGGTTTTGGGTTTTTTGCTTTTTTTTCTTTCTTCCCTCCTTTTGTGGCTCCACTTTTTTTAATTTGCTTTTATCCAGCTGCTAACAAATCCGTCACTAGCTCTCTCTTTCTCTCTTTCTAACCCTCCAAATCAATCCAGCCCATTTATGGCATGGTATATTTCTGACCCCGCACGGTGGATGTGTTTGCACTTTCTAACGCTCTTCAATGATTTCCTTTAGCTCTCCCTCCCTGCTGGCTAATCTTCTGGTTTTGCAGCCTTATAGAAGCACCATCACCACTGTCTCGCGCTGTTTGTTTCCTTAGGATCCACTCACCCGCCAAAAATCAGAACTTAAGCATATAATATTTGTCCACTGTATTTGTCCGTTGTTTTTGAAACAGAGGTCATCCTGTGAATCATGTAGCACTATTAACACGCTTGTCTTCCTTTAGGTGGCTTGGGTGATATTCACTTTCTTCTTCAATTTGTGCTAAAACGTGATTGCCTTTTTCATTTCAAAATGAGAACAAAACACTGCAGCCCCACCTCTGCTTACTCCCTTGCCTATCTTCTGTTTGTTGCTTTATTGATTGCATATGGCAGGTCTTGTATGGTTCCATGTGCATTTTGCTGAATAGGAGGAATCGTGCAAAACTCGCAGGTGGATATTTTGCGAATTGGTGGGAGAAGAATGCATGGCTTGGCTCTCTGCAGATATAAACCAAGTGGCAAATATCCTAGGGGGGAAATATCAGTGGAGACTCGATCAGAACCTGCCTGCCCTCATGGTGCCATTGCAACATGCGGAGCAAGAGAACCAGACTTGCAGACTGCCTATTTTGGGTAGGGGAAGATGGTGGAAAGAGATGGGCTTGTTTGACATGCTAATTGAATGGAATGATGCTGGCTGGGTGGGTAGACAGGAAGACGGTAAGTGTCAAAAGCTTCAGATGCAGGAGAGATGGAATAAGTAAGGTGTAGCACTGGTGAGCGGGTTGCTTGGTTCAGGGGTAACTATGGTGACAGCAGAACAATCAGATGGGACCACAAATGTCTATTAAAAAGTTGCTACATCTTGAATACTAAACTGCCATTTTGTTGTCTTCACTGAAGTGTCACAGTCCTCTCCATCCCAGGAAAATGGAGCTTTCCATTTCCCTCTTGAGTGTGGATGGGGATAGAGATGGAGAAGCTGTGGTCCTCCAGGGGTTGTTGCATTCCCAGCACAAATCAATCCCCAAGCAGGGTGCCCATTGGGCAGAGATGATGGAACTGGAGCCCAAGAGGGTTGCCATATGTCCGGAATTTCCCAGACATGTCCAGGATTTCCACAGTGAAATTAGCATCCCGGGAGGAATTTTGAAAAATCATTAAAGTGTCCTGGTTTTTGCCAACAGAACAAGTAAGCATCTGTTTGACCAAACAACTTTTTGGGTGATTCCCCCACCCCCTAAAAAATAACTTTTGTGTCTGGACCTTTTACTTCTTGAAATATGGCAGCCCTAGAGTCCAACATCATCTGAAGATCCGCAGCTTGAACGCAAAAATATCCTGTGTTGTTTAACACCTACATGAAATCACTGAGTGGGGTCATCCGGAGTTTTGCAGTACGTTGTCTGCAATATGTTGAAGGCACAGCTCTGCTTCTTCTTTGCACTTGGAGGTGTGGCATTCGATTTCCTGGGCCGCCATCTTGCCTTGGTAATGGGCAACTTTGTACTGGGCTCAAGATGTAGCAACTTTATTTTAGCTGCTTTGTGTTTATAAATAAAAGAGGGGTAGAGATTTCTAAAATCAAGCAGTCGATAAGCATTATTATTATTTTATTTTTCCAAAAAAACAACAGGAGAAAAATCACCAACATTCCTTGAACGCCATACATCATGCTGATAAAATTCCTTTCCTGCACTCCCACACAATGCCAAGGTGAGGATCTATATGGATGTATGACCTGCACACAAACTATTTGTAATTCATCTTTTTCATTGGTATGGTGGGTTGAAACTCCACTGCAGAAGTTCTACTGCAAATGAAATAAAGCTTTGACAGCAATCTAAATGTGCCGGGATCAAGCCGTTACGCAGAATCAGCAAAAGCGAATGATTCGGTGAAGCTTGTCACTTTCTCAAAATGCTTGGTGTCACCGAAACATTGATCCCTTCTGGGCGAAATAAGTCACCTGCATAAAAAGTTAAAGCTCTTTTATAGAGCTGGCATTTGCCTAACACTATTACTTTTTCTTAAGCATCTCCCATGCATCACAGCCTGTGATGAACCAGGATGGACCCAGGCTGTGATGCATGGGAGATGCTTAAGAACAAGTAATCGTGTAGCAGACGGTGTCCTTTTGAGCGGGGCGGGTGGGACAGAAATGACAACCAGAAAGGAAAGCATGATGCAATAGGGGCAAATGTCAGGTTCTGCACTTAGAACCAGCTGCCCAAATATAAGATTGGGGGGTGGGGAGGACACCTGGATTCCCAGTAGTACATGTGAAAAGGATCTAAGGATCTTAGTAGACCACAAGCTAAACACGAGTCAACAGTGTAATGCTTTGTCACAGGGACTTATGGGAATTTGCAGCCCGGCAACTTCTGGGGGGCAAGAGGTAACCTCATCTTTGAATTGCAAGATGGCAGCACCACCCAACAAGTCTAATTATGGTTTTCTGCTGTAGAATATAAATGACCAGGTGTCAGGGAACTCTGGAAGGTACCCACTTGGGGAAATCCGCTTTACGAACTATACCACACTTGCCTTCTCCTTGGGATGTATCTAGAAAGGCATTCTGTGCCAAGGCTTCTAGAATTGCTCCATGCCAGTGTGTTTATTCCTGCATGTATCACATGAGAAATAATTTTCCACCCAGTTGAAACATACCTCCCAAAGTTAGGGAACATCTCTGGGCCTTCTCTTTAAACCCTGGCCCATGTTCCAGCGCACTATGCAAGTCCTACATGACATAAACCTTTGTTGCATTTTCAAATGTTCAAAGGAACATTCAAAGGAACATTATTATCCTGTATCTACAGGGGCTCCACCAGCAGAATGGGGTAATTGCAACCAACTCTGTTGCTGTCTTCATATCACTGTTGGGTAGTTTTCATATTATTGCACCCACATAAAAAATAGGGGTGGTTAGAATGAGCAAGGGAGGGGGGATTCTTCTGAGTGTATAAATTCTGCTTTGATGATTTTGGTTTTCTTTC
>NC_138541.1:9070150-9257561 GCF_964234715.1 Podarcis melisellensis | reverse complement strand
CCAAGGCAGATTCTTCTCTCGAAAGCATTTAGGTTTCCCCCCCCCCTCCTTACCTCTGTTTTATTTTTCCTTTCTTTCATTCTGACCAAGACATTTTTCTTTCTTGGTTTTGCCTTTTCAGTCACACACAATACATCGTACGCCCTCCTCTTGAGCTTTTCAGCAGAGGGATGGAAGTATTAAGGATATATTATCACAGCTTTGTGAAACGTCAGCAGAACTGACTGGGGGGTTTTTTTTAGTTGTGAATCAGTGTTTTTCTTCTGTTTTGGCCCCCGCCCACATGTCTTTTCCCTCTTTATCAGAACAAAACTGACCTCTGATCTAATTCACCACCCTTTCTCATTAGTCCTCTGCTCCGGTAAAATGCTGCTAACCGTAACATGTTCTTAACATCACCTATGCTTCAATAGTCTCAAGCAAAGGAATCAAAAACGGTACATCCCTTTCCCCCATCACTGTTTTGAGTGTGTGGACCCTACCCTATGCAACTTCTATTCTGTCCCAATGTAATGGATTCTTAACCAGTCGGCTGCATTGACAAGTGTTATTTTCTTTTCTTTCTTTCCCCATCTTCATTGTTTTTGTTTTAAATTATGGGGGCCTAACCTGCGACTTTTTTTTTGTCAATTTTTTAACTGTTTTTTTTTAAAAGAATTACTGTAAAAAAAATGAATTTTTTTCCTGCAGCAGGAAACATAATAGTTTTCAGTAGTTCTACCTCTTATTTCTAGATGTCGGACTTTCTCTTTAAAAAAGGAAAAGAAGATTAATAAGAATAATAATAATTGTATAGTATGTTATATAATGTGATTTTTACAAAAAGAAGAAAAAGCAAAAAAAACACAGAAACAAAAACCACAATCTCAAGGGTATATGGCATAGAACTGAAATAAGATAATATTAATACCTTTCAGTGGAACCTTTCTTTCTTTCTTTCCTTCCTTCCTTAACAACCTGATCACCCAGCGGTTGAGTTTGGACATGAAGATGAGCTACGGCTAAGCAAATTAGTTTGTGCATGAAGCTCAAGCTCTCCTGTTTTTTCCCTCCCTCCCTCTCGCCACAGAATAGCTGGCTTTGTGTTACACTCAAATCGGGACTTGCGGTTTGTTTCTTCTCCAAACCGAACACAATCTAAAAGCCAAGGTTTGTTGTTGGTTTCCCGGTTTGGGAGGACCACAGACCACAAGTGCTGATTTAGATTATAATACCAAGCTAGCTACTCCATGTTTTGTTCTCCTGCTGGATGAAGGGAGCAATACGAATACGCAAGAGGCTAATTTGCTTAACCATAGTTGTAGCTTAGCGTCAATTCCGAGTTGCAGCCAATGAAGGAATCGGGGCCCAAGTCTAAACGTCATGTGATTTTTGGGTGCTTCTGTTGAACACAACCAGCACAGTCGGCCCACTCTGCTGCCACACTGGCTCCATTCATCTCATGGAGACCTCTGCGCAGACGCCGTCAGCGTGAACGAAGAGTGCGCAGCGGAAACAATTTGCAAACTCCCTTCCGACGGGGAATGAGTAAGGTCAAATGAGCAGATGCAGACTGTATAGTCATGTGTTGAGTCCCTGTCCAGAATTGTTAGTGTTATTTCATTTATACACACTTGTTGGCACGTACGTGTGTTTGTGTGTCCACACAGGCAGTGCTTTTTTCCTTTAAAAAACTGTTTAGGGGTACTCTCATTTTGACTCAAAAAAATCACCATTTTATAGTTCAAACTGGGGGAGATAAATGCAGTAAATGGACAAAAGTACAAAGATTCATAAAATGTTAAGGGGTGTGCGTACCCCTGTGTACCCCGCAGAAAAATAGCACTGCACACAGGTGTAAAAAAGTGGTGTGGAACTGATGAGTGGGGAGGCACTTCTAATGCCTTAATTACCAGCCTCATTCCTGCCTACCCAAATGTTATGTAGAGTAGATTTAAAGTCCTCCAGGCAAGGGTGATATCAAGGCTTAGAACCACACTAAGTTACTTTTCACCCCATGTCAATCTATATAGAGTAAAATCCCATTATGTGTCTTTTTGGGGGGACTATGCTACTTCATACCGCATGTGGAGGGAACGACTTGTTTGTAGTTCCCCCACAAAAACCTTACTGCACAGAGAGCACGTTCTGGAGAATAGTTTTAGGCTACCCTTCTTGCTGATGTGCTAGGGCAGCGGTTCTCAACCTGTGGGGCCCCAGATGTTGTTGGACTACAACTCCCATCATCCCTGACCGCCGGTCATGCTGGCTAGGAATGATGGGAGTTGTAGTCCAACAACATCTGGAGACACACAGGTTGAGAAACACTGTGCTGGTTTTTTTTTTTTAATTCTAAAAGTGTTCAGAGAATATTTCCTTCAAGAGAAAATCTGAAACATGATCTCCACCACCTGTAGCCTGGGAAAAGATTCCCCACACGATTCTGCTGTGCATATAGATTGGCTCTAAATCCAACTAGGTCCAGGTGCACAGCGGATGAGATGCAGAGGTATAAAAAATAGGATGGGCATTATATGCAGTGGCTGTTAAAAGCGATAATTAGAAACTGGCTGTAGCCACTCTAGTGACTCTCAGTTTGCTCTTTAGCCAGGCTACTCTTGCAAGGGAGGACTAAGGACACTGGGCATGATCCAGGCAATCCCTGAGCAGCAGCTTGGGTGTGCTCCCAGGACATCTCCCTTTTTTCTCAAACAGCAGCTCCTCGCGCTGCATTTGGGTCGAGACTTTAAGGCTCCCCAGAGTTTTGTAGGTGGTTTGGGAGCATGCAAGAGCTGGCGTCCCCTTAGCACATAGATTGCTGACCACACCGCCCTTCCGGGTTAGGACCAGTGCGCTGTGTATGGGTCTGTATCTACTGGTGCTCTCAGACAAGCGTAGTTTTGCTCCAGCAGCCAAGTACCTCACTTCTGTGCTTGTCCAAACCACCACTTCATTGGAGACTCCTGTTGTCACAGGTATCGAACAGCGCAGTGTGCCTTGGATTCTCCACTGATCTGGTGGTGCAGAGAGCATGGAAGCGAGTTTCTTTTCTGCAGGAGTAAAATCCTGCTTGCAGGAGCAGAGACCCATTCGACCTCCCTGGTTTTAGCTGGGAGTGATTCTGTATACGCACCAAGGTGCAAAGCACAAAAGGAAACCGAGAACCTTGAAACCAACAGTGATGTTTTTGAGATGTTATGTGACACACACACACACACATGCCCATTTTCCCATTGATATGTTCCTAGTGGTCATTGTCTCCTGACAAGGGTCTTCCACTCCTCAACATGTACTTGAATTTACTGTGGTAACTTCTGACTATAGAAAATGGCATTGGAATCGAGGGGGAGACAATTCTGTTTTCAGTTGCTTGTAACACTTAAATTGGGGGGGGGCGGTGGAGGAGGAGGAGGAAGGAAGGAACAATGGTTGGAGATATTGCACTTCATGCACTCCTGGCCTTCATCATGCCTGGCTGCACCATTCATTTATTTATTTTGCAGTTTCCAGTGCTAAGGGTCTATTTACACTACAGCTGCAAATCGTTCTTTTTGCCAGTCTAACTGGCATGGCTTCCCTCTGAAAAAGAGCGCTGGGAATTGTTGTTTGGTGAGGGTGCAGAGAAGTCTCCGTTCCACATAGCCTCTCACCACAGAAATCCCCTTAGATGAAGGAATGGCTGTAAAACCAGACTGTGTAGTGTAAAGTTACCCTCTAAATATTTCAGCTACAGGAAATGAGCACTTTTTGTGTAGTATTTGGTTTCTGTGCAGGAGCGTTTTGGTTCCTGCGTGTTGTGAGAGTAAGGCCTGGCTCACACATAATACTAAGCCATGGTTTGGTTAAGCTGCTGTTTGCTTAACCAACGATGGGTTAACCTCGACTTTCACAGATGATCAGACAGACCATGGCTTGTTCCTCCAAAGCTACTCTGCAGTTGCTCTTGCCTCATGTCTGTATTACTTGGTGAACATCTGGGTTGGAGCGCTGAAACAAATCATGGTTCAGGAAAGGTGCTGGCGTCACATATAACACCAAGCCATGCCAAGGTTTATAAACCAGGAACAAGCCATGGCTTCAAGGTGTGGTTTTGGGCAGAAAGCTGGTCACAGTGAAGCTGCTGGACAGGGTTCACACATGACGCTAAACCATGGTTTGCTAAACCATGGCTCATCGTTACGTGCCAGCCAGACCCAGTTGTCTCACTGGTTGTCATAGTCACAGCTCCCTTCTGTTTAAGACCTTGGGAGCTATTGGGAACCTGGAAGAACAAAGTTTCACATATAAACGGGATACAGAAGAATAGAGAGGCGGCTGTAGCAACACATTCTTGTGTGTGGTGCCATAGAGCTCTGAGGTTACTGCACCATAAATCTCATCCCATCACTGGACTGATGCCAGTTGAGAGAAGGAATAGAGAGTGACTGAGTGAAGCATACTTTCAGGATGCACAAAACCCTTACCGGAAGTAAACTGCTCTGCAGCTTGGAAGCATGCTATTCTCTCCTATAGTACTGTACACAATTTGGGCTGCTGTTTTAAGGACACTTCAGAAGGAGTAAGCCCCATTGAACACAACAACACTTATTATAGGATTGTGCTGGTGGTCAAGTAAATGTTGAGAATAGCTTTGAAGCCTGTAGATCTTTGGAGCGCAGTCCACAGAAGTTATATTACTTTTGCCACCAACTTGAGTGTGGAACCCCTAGAGATTTAGTGTCATTCTTTCAGACTTCGAGGTCACATTTCTACGTCTTGGTTATAACGTTGCGGTTACAAATCTTTTATTTATCCCCGCACTTCACTTCAAACTCCACAGAAGGGCTAATCGTGGAGCCTTTTGGACTGGACAGTTGTACTAAATTAAATTAAATTAAATTGTAGAAGGAGCCAGCCCAACTCTTTCTTTAACTGCTGCTCTGGGGGTACACACCGCATCCAGTGGCTGATAAGGTTCCCATCCCAGGCACCAAGTTCATGCGTGCAGTGCATGAAGCATCTAAGCAAACATGGGAGCCAGGGTGGAGGCCCTGTGACCCTCAAAAGATGGAGTACATCCTGTCACAGTCCAAATGTTCACTCCTACTCTGAAACCGAACTTTTTTGATCACTCATTGCTGTTGCGCAAAGGTACGCGGCTTTCACCACGGAGGTAGCAGGGATGGAGGAGTGCCACTCTGTGAGCATTAAGACTCCTGGCCCAGTGACAGTGGCTTGTAGTTTAAAACGGGGCGCTCAGGCTATGAATGTGTGGTTCTAGTCTTTTTCTAGATCTGTAAGAGCCACCAGGAGCAGCAAGAGCCGAGAAGGCAAAAGGGAAAGAGGAAAGGTGTCTTTGATCGGGCCAGTCAGAGAGGCATGATTGGCCTCACTGAGGACTACAGCCTTAGGAAGGCGTGCTGCTTAGACCAACTTCACAGCCAAACTCTGCAAAGAGATTTTTTTTTTTTGCTCAGGGCTAATGTTGAGTGAAACTTTTAAAGAGCCAGAGATAACTTTGTCCCAGACCTAGAATGTGAACGTACTAACCACTCATGTCTGTCTGTCTGTCCTTTTCTGTCTCATTTCTGTAGTTCCTCCCCAATACAATACATGCATTCACATTATTTCTCGGAATCAAGATGCACTTTCAGATACTTTTTTGTTGTTATTTGTTGTTGTTATTATTATTTGTTCGTTGTAAAACTCTTATTGAAAAGTCTGTACTTGCTTTGGAAGAATGATGTATTAAAACGAAAACACAGCCACTTTATTTTGAAATGAAGTAGATCAACACAGTGGAACAAACAGGAATTTTTCAAGAGAGAGAGAAGAAAACATTTCAAATTGTTGAATGATTCCCCCCTCCCCCCCGGAATATGAAAAGTAAAACCATGAGATTCCTTATTATAAAAATTATAGGATTTTACAGTTTTATGAGGCTTTCTATTGTGACTTTTATGGAATCAAGAAATGAAGAAGATGAGATATTTTAGCATTTATATTTTTCAAAATTAAATGTATACTGAAAATAAAGTAACTTTATGCATTTATCTGTGTCGTCCCAACTTTTTTTGGTTGCTTGCATGCCTTCTAACATGACACGTGGATTGGTTTTTGCCCTGTCTGTAACCTGTTGTGCAAAGTTGTCTTCTGTATGGGCAAACCAGGAATCAAAAAGATCAGACGATCTCCAACTAAGTCATAATCTGAGTAGACTTGTTGAAATCACCAAATGCCACTCGCCGAACCCAAAGATTCAATGTGCTCTCTGCAAGACTCTGTTGCTTCATTTCACACTTGACAGAAGTTCCTAGCATTCATGGTTGGGGGAATCAAAATCAAATATCTTTAATACGGTCAATGACCATGGTTGGGGGAATGTTTTCTGGCAGTGCCTGGCTGCTAGGTTTATACTCTCAGCGGTGGTGGAGAACAAGAAAGCCACATCAGAATCCAATAAACCGCCAGGCATTGCTGGAAGAAAGGTGAATGAGTGAGCTAGCAAGCAGTAGCAGCACTGAAAGGGGCTATAGCCACTGCCATACAGCTGCTGCAAGCACTCTGAGGCTTCTCATCCACAGCCTCCTGCGAGAACCAGTGAAGGCTGGCCATTAGTTCCAGCCAGTACAGGGGGTGGCAGTCTCCTCCATCTTGGCATTACTCGTAGAGACTCAGAAGAAAGGAGGATGGGGACAAGACTAGAATTAGTTGGCTCTGGCTTCACCAATTGTTGATCTCCTTGACTTTGGCTACAACCTGATAGGTACAAGACACCGCTGGTTAGAATTGGGGCGATCTTAATGCCCTGGAAGGGACGCGGGTGGCGCTGTGGGTTAAACCACAGAGCCTAGGACTTGCCGATCAGAAGGTCGGCGGTTCAAATCCCCACGACGGGGTGAGCGCCCATTGCTCGGTCCCTGCTTCTTCCAACCTAGCAGTTCGAAAGCACATCAAGTGCAAGTAGATAAATAGTTACCGCTTCAGCGGGAAGGCAAACAGCGTTTCCGTGTGCTGCTCTGGTTCGCCAGAAGCGGCTTAGTCATGCTGGCCACATGACCCGGAAGCTGTATGCTGGATCCCTCGGCCAGTAAAGCGAGATGAGCGCTGCAGCCCCAGAGTCAGTCACGACTGGACCTAATGGTCAGGGGTCCCTTTACCTTTACCTTTAATGCCCTGGAAAGCTTTGCATGCACCCCAAAGTAGAGTGAAACGTTAGCCCATGTTGCCTTATTTCGTTGGGATTCCTTGTGTGAATTAAGCAAATTCATCCCACGAGTGGCCAGCGCACCTCTCTGTCTTTTTGGAGACGGACAGCTTCAACCTCCCCATGCGTTTTGCCGCCTTTGTCGCCCTTGTAGATTCTCCCCAGTCGAAACAGTTCCACTTGTCAAAAATCCCTCCATTTCCATTGCCTGGATTAGGCTGAGCCTTGCAGCTGAGGCCCGACCGGTGCTGAGTAGAGAGGAATGATTACTACTTGGGATAATATTCGTTGTTCTTGGAAGCCTCTGCCAGAAAACATGTTATAATCACAGCAGGTGCTTGAAGTGAACCCTAGTCCCTCCCTTGGTCAGTGTTGCTGGCTACTTGCCCACCCAAATGGTGGCCCGGCAGACCTCTGAACCTTCCCTGGAGTTGACAGCTGTGCTGTTGTTCCGGATATATAAATCAGAGCCAAAGACTTTGCTTTTGATATTCGTTAAAACAGTACGGCAAGCAACTCGAGGTGTCTTGTTGTAGCAGCTTCTTTTTAGAAACACGCAGGTGCTCGATGCTTAAAATCTGGCGAGACGACACTGTGGCGTCACAACAGGAGGGGAGAGAGGCTTTTGCTGGCTTGCTTGCTGCTTTTCTGAATTGGGAAACATCCACTGGTGGTGGTTTGGGGGTAACACTGAGCTCTTAAAAATTAGGAATGGCTAAGTAGACCAGGAACGCGGGTGGCGCCGTGGGTTAAACCACAGAGCCTAGGACTTGCCGATCAGAAGGTCGGCTGTTCGAATCCCCGCAACGGGTCCCTGCTCCTGCCAAGCTAGCAGTTCGAAAGCAAGTCAAAGTACAAGTAGATAAATAGGTACCACTCTGGCGGGAAGGTAAACAGTGTTTCCGTGCACTGCTCTGGTTTGCCAGAAGTGGCTTAGTCATGCTGGCCACATGACCCAGAAGCTGTACGCTGGCTCCCTTGGCCAATAAAGCGAGATGAGCGCCGCAACTTCAGAGTCAGTCACGACTGGACCTAATGGTCTGGGGTCCCTTTACCTTTTAAGTAGTAGACTGCTTGCCCTGGAAATGAATCAGATCCTTCGTCCCTGAGGAAGCTGATCAAGCATTGACACTTTTGAGGAAGGGGGATGTGGATGTGCTGCTCAAAGAGACCCAGACCAACCAATTCTAATTTCTGAATGGAAGGGGAGAACCCTTACTTTGTTTGGGGGTGGCATAACATGGTCGTAGAAAGTGGCCCCACCTATGGATCTTTTTAGATGAGAGAGAATCCTCCAGGCATCTCCTTTCCTTGCTCTCATGAAGGAGATCTTTGAACCCCTTCCCTCACAATCCAGGTAACCCTCGATTGGGGGACGCACATACTATGGAATTACAGCAGGTACAGGCTAGACATTTCACACTACAGTATAGTTTAAGCCAGTGCTTTTTTTCTTTAAAAAAATATGTTTAGGGGTACTCTCCTTTTGACTCAAGGAAATCACCATTTTATAGTTTAAATCGGGGGAAATAAATACAGTAGATGGACAAAAGTACCGTACAAAGAACATACATTAGCTCACATTACACGGCTGAAAGCTCACAGTAACTTCCACACTGGCATGGGTTTGTGTGCACTAGCATCTTCCCAATTCCACACATCCATAGTCTACACTGCTTCACACATTAAACACCCGCTTCCATCTGAGACTTGGGAAACACCGGGAAAGGAAAGGAAACTGCCATTGGGGTAGCAACTGAACTGACGATTCACCATGCTAGAGAAGAAACCTTTTTAAAAAAATACCGTATTTTTCGCTCTATAAGACACACAATTTCCCCTCCAAAAATTAAGGGGAAATGTGTGTGCGTCTTATGGAGCGAATGCAGGCTCCTTGGCTTCAGCGATAGCAACGCGAAGCTTCAGAAGTGCAGTGGAAGCGCTCCCGCCGCACTCTGGAGGCTTTGGGTTACCTTCACTGAAGCCTAGAGAGTGAGGGGGGGTCGCCTGAAGCCTCTGGAGCGCAGCAGGAGGTCCCGCTACGCTCTGGAGGCTTCAGGTTGCCTTCACTGAACGCGAAGGCAATGTGGGAGAGGAGAGCAGGAGGAGAAATGGAAAGGGCTCTGTCCTGCCGCTTCGCTGAAGGGGCGCAGCACAGAGAGGGGGAGAATTTTTTTTCTTGTTCTCCCCCTCTAAAACAAGGTGCGTCCTATGGTTAGGTGCATCCTATAGAGCGAAAAATACGGTAATAAAAAAAAGTTTCTTCTCCTATTAGATTCACAAAATGTTTAGGGGTAAGCGTACTTCTGCATCCCCCCAGAAAGAAGCACTGCTTTAAGCAGAATAAATTACTTCTTTTTTAACATTTTGAAAGTAATCATCATATTATTAGCTGTCACGCATTGCCCATCTCAAAGTACACCTGACATATAAAGCTCAGTGTTTATTCAGCTTTAATAAGCAATGAGGATGTTAGTTGTAGCCAGACAAATAGATTTCTCCCTGTCACCCCTCCCCAGTTCCAGCTGGCATGGAATGAGCTTGGCAATTCTCCTAGCATTTACCTGCAATAACCATTTCCACTTGGAGGCCCCTGCATTCGCAGCTGACCTTAGCATTAAATGAATCCGGCTCAGAAAGACAAAAGGTGCCCTTTTTTGCTTTTGCAAAAGAGCTGCAGGAAACAACAGGTGCCATTTGGTTGCCAGGATACTTACCAGGCTACACAATAATTCTTTTGTCAGATGCCCAAGACAATCTGGATGCGAAGAAGTGATGCTTGTGAACTTTTTTTTGGGGGGGGGAGGGGAAATGTTACCCATATGCCCATAGGTCAAGAGGGCTGTTTTGGGGGAAATTAATGGAGTTATTCTATCCAGTTGCTTGCTGCTCAGTTCCATTTATAAACCATGTGAGAGACATCAGCAAGTCATAAACAGTTTACACTTATTAATTACAAGAAAGGATTACTCATCTATAAGCGATAAAAATAAAGCGATAAAAAATAAAAATAGCAGCAAATCACAATACATAAAATACCACAAACGATGTAAAAGGATTAAATTAAGAAACAAGGACACGCAACACAACACACAAACATACACATATATATATGGGACGTGGTTGGCGCTGGGGGTTAAACCACAGAGCCTTGGAATTGCCGATCAGAAGGTCGGTGGTTCGAATCCCCGTGACGGACTGAGCTTCTGTTGCTCGGTTCCAGCTCCTGCCCACCTAGCAGTTCAAAAGCACGTCAAAGTGCAAGTAGATAATCGCCAGCGGGAAGGTAAATGGCGTTTCCTTGCCATGCTCTGGTTTGCAAGAAGCGGCTTAGTCATGCTGGCCACATGATCTGGAAGCTGTACACCGGCTCCCTCAGCCAATAAAGCGAAATGAGCACCACAACCCCAGAGTCGGTCACGACTGGACCTAATGGTCAGGGGTCCCTTTATCTTCATATATATATATATATATATATACATACACACACACTGAAACAAAACTATCCCTGAACTCTCATCCGAGATGATTCTGCTGTTCTCAAAGCCATTGCCTGTAGACAGTCTCTCTCCCCTCAGTTCTTCCTCTGGAGCAGAGCAGGTCTCTTTATAAAGGCGCCTTTATAGCATGTGCAGAAACCACCTTCTTGACCATTGACCTCATCCTCTCAATCTGCCAGATCCTGTCTTCACACTCAGGGGAAGTTCCTAACTAACCAAGGATTTGAGACCCATCATCTACTCTATCCTCATCAGGTTTAGCTGGCCAGTCGAAACCATTTCCCAGGTGTGGCTGCTTCCGCATGCTGACAGCTTCTAGGAGTCACCAGTGGGGACCAAAGATGGACAAACTACTTCAGAAAGAGCTTGAAATGTCCCCCACCAGAGGTACTACCCATCCCCCTTGTACATTTAATAAATGATCAGCGTAATATACAGTACAGGTGTGGCAAACCTGTGGCCCTCTGAAGGCTCCACCATCCATGGTCATTGGCTGTGCTTGCTAGGGCTGATGGGAATTGTAGTTCTCCAACATCTGCAGGACCCAAGGTTCCTTGCTCCAGGTCGAAGGCAATCAGGCTAAGAATTAGTTTGCTGAATCAAATATCCCACAGAGCCTACTTTTTACAATCCAAGAAGAGCCCAGAATGGCTTGGGTTTTCCTTGTAGGGAAAGTCTCCTGATCTTAGCCCATTTCATCTTTACGATTCCCATTTTTGAGATGGGGTAAGCAGACTTGGACTTCACACTGGACCAAGGGCTGTGCCAACTTGACTGCTGACCTAACAGCATGCAAGACTGTATTTATAGAAACCCAAAACTTGTTAACTGCGTCTGAGGCCTCATGCAGCACAAACAAGGGCTGCAAGGGAACCAAATATTTTGATTAGAAGAAAAATATTGCTCTAAACTCAAAAGACAGTCCAGGCCATACCTGGCATGTTACTAAACACACACACACACAAAAGGATTAAGTTCTATTTTATTGGAAAAGGAGACTCTGGAACAAAGTGAATGCCCTGCTCTCATTTTCCCGACAGTGAAAGCCACACTGAAATTTAGAAACATATGTGCCAAAAATGTTCAGGTTCTTCAGTGAGCAGTTTGTATAAAAATGTACAAACCCACACACAAACCCCTCCCTCCCTTTTAAATGAAGCTGATATTTTATTGTGTTGATGTTTTGATATTTTGTTGGGAGCCGCTCAGAGTGACTGGGACTACCCAGTCAGATGGGTGACATATAAATAATAAAATTATTATTATCATTAGCTGTGTTTTTGTTGTCCATTGACTTCCCTGGAAGAAGATGGGGAGGAAATTAAGGCTGGCAATGCTCACGTCTTGGAGGTAGACAGTGGAGATCATCAGCATCCTTAAATAACCTGAGAGCGCCATGTGTGTGCTCCAAAAAAGAGCTAATAAATTGCCAGACTGTGCTTTCTTTAAATATTCATTCATTCATTCATTGAAAAGCGCCTTTCAAAACAATAACATCCCACAGTGGTTTGCAATGGCTAAAATGCACCAATAACAATCAATATGAGTTTAAACCCATTGCCTTAGCCTGGATAATACTGAATATCTCCCACTCCGCCTGCCTTAAGCACCCATGCTCTCTGGGTGTATTTATAGCCTAGTGTTTTATAGAATGGAGGTTTGTAGCCCTGAGATGATAATTTATGGAGGCATTGCACTGTCTGAATCCCTTAATCTGTTTAAGTAGGTTTTTCATTATCTTGGAAGGCGATTCCCTCGCAAGGCCATTGCGCTGGGAGAGATGAAGCAAAGATGGCTGAGCTATCAGGGTCTCCCTAATGCCAGAGGGTCTGTGAGTGTGTATGTTCAGCTATGTGACTGCTGACCAGTGTCCATGTCAAAATCAGGCTGAAAATGACAGGGTTAGGTAGCCCAGATGTGAAACATCTGGCTGCAAAGATAGGCTTACTATCCTGGGAGTAGTTATGGTGAGGGGGCACGGAAATTAAATTCATGTTGCATTTAAAGGCAAATCTACCTACTAGTAATTGCAAAAAAGGGGTTCATTCGGCAAAATTGCATACAAAGATCTGAGAAATTCACTGATGAATTTTCATGAGGACTCATGTTAATTTAAGAACTTAATTCAAATTGGAAAAATGAGGAACAGAGTGAAAGTGAAACTGGCTGGTTTGTCCACTTCTACCTGGGAGTAAGCCACACTGAACACAGTGAACATTGTACTCCTTGCATGTTATTTCCAGGAAATTGCAGGGGGGGGGGGAATCAGAATTATTAAACTGCAGATTCTGCGCAGGCGAGTTGGAAAAAGGAGTTGTCAGGAACACAATGTGTTTTCCTTCCATCTCTAAAATAAGTTTTATTGTGTGCCAGCAGGTTCAGAACATAACACAGAGAGACATTTTTACAAGCAAGTTGTACCAGATTCAATTATGCAACTGCATTCATTTTTGAGCCGTAGCGAGTGCTTGCTATTGTCCCAGTAAAAAGTTGAACCTGAATGATTGCTTCAAATGGCATGTGCTGAACTGAATTTGCACTCTAGGGGTAATGGGCATAGAAAGAAATCCCACGTGCAGAATGTTGCAGAATAACACAGCCCTACATGCTCTACATAATCTTAAGCTGCTGGAAGGATGTTGAGTAGGGGCTACCTGCTACTGAAAGGTATCCTCACAAATACAAGACACAGTGGCTCTGATCCAATACTCATAGCATAAAAACAAGTGGCTCCAGGTGGGAATGTGCCTTGTCCACAAAAGTTCAACCATTATTCTGAATTAGCACCTTGATGCAGACGCTCATCTGCCTTCTGTAGTATCAGAAATTGAGTTCTCCATAGGGGTTGTCCACTCTGAAATGGGAATCTTTCCTTACTAGGGGTCAGGAGCAGGTGCCAGGTCAACAATAACTCACATGGCTTCAGTGAACTCTTGATTCAAAGAAACAAGACAGCTCAGAAGGTCAGCCCTAGAGAGCACAGCAACTCTTCCAGGTAGAACTTGACTCGATGAGGCAGTTGTGATGACTGAAGGTCCCTGCCTTCCCACATCTCCCTAAGTCTCCTCCTCCCCCAGTCCCAAGCAACCTGAGACTTCTTCACTGAGCTTGTCCCTTGCTCTGCCTTCTTCATACCTCTTCTGGTCCTGGGAGACCAGGGGGAAGGGGAGCTGGTTGCAGCAGGAGGGGGAGACTCCCTGGGTCCTTCAGCAGCCTGTTTTATCTCTGCCTCTTGACCTCCCCTCATCTCCAGCCTCTGCTTCTGCCTCTGAGTCTCAACTGCTCTCTGTCACAGCCTCTTCCTCCTCACAAAACCCTCTTCAGCTTCTGACACCTCCTCCTCTTGGTCTGCTTCTGATCTTCCCTTTGACCACTCATCATCATCCCACCACCAATCCCCTGCCTCTGAGCCTCCTTCTCCTGGGCATAAGCACCATCTCTGGGAGGCCAGGGGCCACGGGGGCCTGAGGCATCCACAAATGTTTCACTGTCCGTGCCCAGCCAGGAGACCCAATGTGTCGCTCACTGAGGCGGGGCACTCCGTTGAGCCCTGCTGCTGTGACGTGTGATTTCATGGATGTGTATGATGTCACGGACACATGCCGGGCACCCACGATGTTGGGTAGTTCCCCAGCTGGAACCTCCAACCACTCCTCCTCCTCCTCCTCCTTTGGCGATCTCTCATAGCCAAGTAAGATTGTCTTCCATAAACATGGTTTTAACAATGAGTCCGTAATTGACTGTGGAGGCCAATTCTGGATCCACACATCCTTCCACAGCGGGGACATAGGTTTCCGGGCAGGAGTTGATCACAGTAAGAGTTTGCCAAGCATGCCTTCCTCTTAGCGTATTTCTCCTTTTTGTCCTGAGTGTGAGCATCTTAAAAGTCCATGACACCTTTGGTAAAGGCTGTTCTCCAATTGGAGCACTCACAGGCCAGTGTTTCCCAATTGCTGGTTTTTATACTACATTTGTAAAGATTTGCCTTGAGACAGTCTTTAAACCACTTTTGTTGACCACCAGCATTATACTTTCCATTCTTATGTTCGGAATAGAGTATTTGCTTTGAAAGGCAATAATCAGGCATCTGAAGAACATGACCAGTCCAACCAAGTTGATGTTGAAGAATCATTGCTTCAACATTGGTGATGTTTGCTTCTTCCAGTACTCTGGCATCAGTTCGCCTGTCTTCCCAAGTGATGCGTAAATGTTTTCGGTGACACTGTTGATGGAATCTTTTGAGAAGTTGGAAATGGCGTTTATAAATGCCTGCCCCTGGGAGTTCCCCAGCTGGGCCTCCAAACACTCCTCTGCATCCAGTCGGTCCATGACATCTATAATTCCCTGAGCATCTCCTTATCTGAAGATGCTGGGACTGAACCTGGGACCTTCTGCATGCAAAGCAGGTACAGTATTGCAGTGCTGGGTTGTCCATGTGCGGTTCCTGTTCCAGTGTAGAAACTGCATGCACAGTCCTGATTACTTGGTGTGGGTTTGCAGAGGAGCTACATGTTTTCCCGTGCTGCTGTGCATGCAGAAGTTCCCAGGATCACCCCCTAGCTGCTCCAGGTAGGATGGTCAGAATATCCCCTGCCTGAAACCCTGCAGGGCCACAGCTTGTCAGTGTTCATAACGCCATACCACTCAACCACAGGACATCCCAGAAATACAACAGCCAATCTGGTTTCTGATTGGATTCTGGAATATCCTGTCTTTTGCTCCAGTGCTCCGGCACAGATTAGCTGGTTCGCACCAGAAAGCTGGACCAAAAAGCACTCTTTTTTGTCTCATGCTCATCACCTGTCTCCAGTGAGAGCTCAGGACCAAAAAACCCGGCCGTCCCAATTTTGATCAGCAGGATGCTGGAGGGTATACAATGCTGAGCTGGTTGGGCCCCTACTTTTGTTCCTGGGTCACCCAGCTGCCTCCCCATCAGGGTATGGTTCTGCTTTGAATTGGGGAATTTGCCCTTCTCTGTTGCTTAAAGGTGACTGGCCAACACCCTGCTGACACTGATTCAATAAGAGGCCTACATCTGAATTCTGGAGGTAGCGAGCAGAACTGTTGTTCATAAATAAGGCTCAAAAGAATAAAAACAGCCCCTTGCTCTCGGCATCACGTGTCGGGGAGGGAGGGAGGGGGGGTTGATCATGAAAATCTGCTGTTCTTATAAAGCAAAAATGCACAAAACATTTGTATAGTCACCATAAAAGAAAATATTTTCCACTCAAGGAGATGGAAGTTATTCTTTCCCTTCGGGGGAAAAAGAGGAATGTTATCTCCGGGGCATTTTACCTAATGAAAATAAATAAGAATGAGAAAGCCGCAAGAAGTTGAAAGGGCATTTTATTAAATATTAGCAGAACTGATGGGCAGCTAGATGCCCTATGCCCTGCTTTCTTGATTGCATTGCATTGCAATTAATTCTGCAATTAATCCAGAATGCGGCAGCTAGACTGGTGACTGGGAGTGGCCGCCGGGACCACATAACACCCTGTGGAACACCCTCCCTTCAGATGTGAAGGAAATAAGCAGCTATCCTGTCTTTAATGCTGTACTGTTTTTAACACTTGATTGGGAGCCACCCAGAGTGGCTGGGGAAACTCGGCCAGATGGGTGGGGTATAAATAATAAATTATTATTATATACTATTATTGCATTGCTATCCTACCCCCCCCCCACGAGGTAGGTTAGGCTGAGGGAGGGATTGACTCAAGGTCACCTAGTGAACTTCATTTGGCCAAGTGGGGATTTGAACCCTGGTCTCCCAGGTCCTAGTGCCACACTCTAACCACTGCACCACACTGGCTTGTGGGTTGGACTCCATGAGAGAAATATACCATTTCTTAACCCATCCCCCAGCTTCAATGATGGGATGATGTAATTAATAATAATAATAATAATAATAATAATAATAATAATAATAATTTATACCCCCCCTCTGGCTGGGCTTCCCCAGCCACTCTGGGCCGCTTCCAACACAATATTAAAATACAGTAATGCATCAAACATTAAAAGCTTTCCTAAAGAGGGCGGCCTAAAAGTCTGGTAGTTGTTCTCTTTGACATCTGGTGGGAGGGTGTTCCACAGGACGGGTGCCACTACCGAGAAGGCTCTCTGCCTGGTTCCCTGTAACTTGGCTTCTCACAGTGAGGCCCTCGGAGCTGGACCTCAGTGTCCGGGCAGAATGATGGGGGTGGAGATGCTCCTTCAGGTATACTGGACCGAGACCATTTAGGGCTTTAAAGGTCAGCACCAACACTTTGAATTTTGCCCGGAAACGTACTGGGAGCCAATGTAGGTCTTTCAAGAATGTAGGTCTTTTAAGAATAAAAATAGAAGCAGACACTTTCCCTGGGGTTGCTAGAAACTGACGTGGACAAAGGCATCATCCACAGACAAAGCAAATATTTTCGCTTCTATCATTACGGGTCAGGATTTTATTTAATTATTTTTTACTCTCATTATTGTCATGCATTTTGTGATGGGCACTCAGAGATCTCTCTTGATATTTGAAATATGCCTGCTAGACCAAAAAGGTTGGCTACCCTCTAACTAGGATCATTTCTAGCCTGCTAATATACAATGGACACCACTGGCTCATGGAACCTAAGATTGTAGCTCCACACAACAGAGGATACCCAGGTGCAGCTAAAAACCAGAGCCTCACATCTCCTGTTCCACTCTTTGTCAGTATTATGTGTTTATTAATATGGCGCCGCCTGATAACCCTTGAGATATCATCACCAAACTCAGCACAAAGCTTCCCATGGTGGGGGCAGTGGTCTTCATGGATGGTTTGGGTGCCAGATGCCATTTTAAACCAAGATGGTGGACCGAAATGCGACGTCCAGGTGATTGCACCCGATTCTTTGCTTGAGAGGTCCGAAACTCACAATATTTTTGGGTTTCTACAAATCCTTGGGCAGCGCCAGGCACTCCCTGCGAGTGTGTTACATTTGGAGGAATTGCTCTGTAAATGTGTCTATTCAGAGAAATTCACAGATGAATTTTCATGAGCCTGTTGAGTGCTTTAGTAGTGCTTTTTTCCTTTAAAAAATAATATTTTTTTTAGGGATACTCTCATTTTCCTACTCATATTGAAATATTGCCCCTCAATGAGGCCAAAACTAGATTCACAAAATGTTTAGGGGTATGCGTACCCCTGCATCCCCCCGGGAACCCCCCCCGAAAAAACCAATCTGCTTATGCAAACATGATTGTGCCGGTACCTGCTTTGTGGCTTCTCAGTGGTTACAGACACTATAATAAACCTGTGGTCTTCTCAGGGGCGCCGACTTATAAAAAATATTGGGGGGGGGGCGGGGGCCCATACCGACTTATAAAAAATATTGGGGGGGCCCAAGACCTCCAAACTGCTGCTGCTGGGGGAACGAAAGGGGCGAGCCCCAGGCTGCCCCGACCTTAAGTGAACCTGTGAGGGCCCGCCCTTTGCGGCAGCCGATTGGCTGCCGCCATGGGCGGTGAATATTAATGAGCTAGGGGGAATCCCCGCTTCTCGCGGGGCTGACGCCAGCCCCGAGAGATTGTTGATGGGTCGAGAGCCCGCAACCCCACCCCCTCTCTAGATCGGGAGTGGCTTTGTTTTAACTCATTACTGAATGTATTTTAAAAGGTAACTATCATCAAACAAGGAAAATAAAAAATACCAACATAATTTTGTGATTTTACAAAGCATAATATAACTAATAATTTTCTTAAATTATTGGGGGGCAGAGCCCCCCCAAACGAATTTTTGAGGGGGCTCGGGCCCCCTCAGGCCCCATGGAGTCGGCGCCTATGGGTCTTCTCACATAGGTAAAGGTAAAGGGACACCTGACCATTAGGTCCAGTCGCGGACAATTCTGGGGTTGCGGCGCTCATCTCGCTTTATTAGCCGAGGGAGCCGGCATACAGTTTCCGGGGCATGTGGCCAGCATAACTAAGCCACTTCTGGCAAACCAGAGCAGTGCACGGAAGCTCCATTTACTGTCCCGCCAAAGCGGTACCTATTTATCTACTTGCACTTTGACGTGTTTTCGAACTGCTAGCTTGGCAGGAGGTGGGACAGAGCGACGGGAGCTCACCCCGTTGCGGGGATTCGAACAGCCGACCTTCTGATCGGCAAGCCCTAGGCTCTGTGGTTTAGACCACAGTGCCACCCCATCTTCTCACATAATGGTGCCCAAAGATGTCCATTTGTTTCCCCAGAAAACTGTTTGCACATCCAAAAAGGTAACATGTCAGGTGTGCACTTTTCCAGATATCCTGAGTAGACTGGATATCTGAAGCTGCAATTTCATTCTTCAAAAGGAAAGGGGGAAAAAAGAAAGAAAGAGGGAGGGAGGGAGGGAGCTATCTTCATACGTCCAAGGAGATCACCTGTCATGGTGTCTTGTTCAGCATGTTTAAGCGGACAGATCAAGTGACATTGAGTTCCCTACCTTTGAGGGGCAGATTGATCTTCCTGCAACCCGCCCCCCCACCTCATTTGCTTAAACTGCAAGAGGCAGTTTTCAGAGGGATTTTGATTACAGATAGGGGCTTGTGCTGTGTGATTCTCCACTGCCATGGCTCTATAGCAGAGATGATTAAGACACAGGAAAGAGTAAAATGATCAAGGCTGTGTAGATCAGATTCCCCATAAAGGAATAAAGGAAGTCTTAAATAATTGGGTCTCTTTAGCATAGAGCTGCAGTTTTCAAACTGTTTACAGTCAGGCTGCATGCACACCTAATAATAATAATAATAATACAGTAATAATAATAATAATAATAATAATAATAATAATAATAATAATATGTTTTATTATTTACACCCCACCCATCTCGCTGGGTTTCCCCTGCCACGCTAGGTGACACCCAACAGAATTAAAAGCACAATAAAACATCAAGCATTAAAAACCTCCCTAAACAGGGCTGCCTTCAGATATCTTCTAAAAGTCAGATAGTTGTTTATTTCCTTGACATCTGATGGAAGGGCTTTCCACAGGGCAGGCGCCACCACCGAGAAGGCCCTCTGTTTCTGTGCTGAACGATGGGGTGGAGACGCTCCTTCAGGTATACTGGGCCGAGGCCATTTAGGGCTTTAAAGGTCAGCACCAACATTTGAATTGTGCTCGGAAATGTACTGGGAGCCAATGTAGGTCTTTCAGGACCGGTGTTATATGGTCTTGGCGGCCACTCCCAGTCACCAGTCTGGCTTAGACTGTAGTAGTTGTAGTTTCTGGGTCACCTTCAAAAGTAGCCTCATGTAGAGCGGATTGCAGTAGTCCAAACGAGGGATAACCAGAGCATGCACCACTCTGGCGAGGCAGTCCACAGGCAGGTAGGGTCTCAGCCTGCGTACCAGATGGAGCTGGTAAACAGCTGCCCTGGACACAGAGTTGACCTGCATCTCCATGGAGAGCACATGACCCCCCCAAGAATGCTGGGAACTGTAGTTTGTTAAAGGTGCTGGGGACAGTAGCTCTGTAAAGGGTAAACTACAACCCCCAAGATTTTTTGGGGGAAGCTTTACATGTGTGGTTTAAATGTATGTGGCAAGGAATGAATGCGCTTCCCCCCCATACCATAAACATATAGTGGCATCCTATGGAACCCCCATAGACAGACCCCTTTCCCTATGAATTGACAGCCTATTTCATTTCATTTCATTTCATCGCAGGAGACATAATGAAGAATTGGTGTGGAGCACATTGAAATGGCAAGGGTGACAAAGGATAAATGTGCGAAAATGAAGTTCCAGGGACTTGTGGCTTGATTTAGCTTTGGAGAAGAATTGAGGAAGTTGAAGGGGTTTCACAGAAAAGTGGGTTTTATGGAGGGTTTTGATTTGTGTGAGACACAGAGAGGCAGACAGTGGCAGAGGTGGCCTTGTGCAGTCGTCTGTAATAGATGCAATTTTCCTAATGGCTCAGTATCCTATCACCTGTCTAATCCTAATGATCTGCTGCAGGGGATATGGTGAAGCTGCATGACTCCTCCCCTACTCCCTGCCGCCTCTGAATAATTAAAGTTAATGGAAGTGCAAACACTAACCAGGAGATCGATGCCTAAGGTGGCTCTGAGTATCTGTTATGGTTACCGTTGAGATGCATACAAAATATTGCCAAGCGTGGCTGTCAGTTGAGCTTCCTGGTTCTCCGCTGGTGTGATACTACTAGATGTTGCTTGATCCAGGGACAAAACTAGAAGGGTCAAGCGGATCACATGACTTAAACAACAGCAACAACTCAAGAGTGGCTTAACAGTCAATCCCTCTTCATGGGGAACTGTGAGAACTGTAGCTCTGTGAAGGGAATAGGGGGTCTCCTAGCAACTCTCAAAGCACCCATAACAAGCTAAAGTGCCCAGGATTCTTGTGGGGGTGGGAGCCATGGCTGCTTAAGGTGGAACACAGATGATGTCCATGTTTCAGTATCAAATAAATAAATAATATGTGTTGTGTTTACCAAGACATGACAAGGCACAGGAAGCCAGGAGACATCATCATCATCATCATCATCATCATCATCATTTTTCCAGTTACAGATAGGTAGCCGTGTTGGTCTGCCATAGTCAAAACAAAACAAAAAATTCCTTCCAGTAGCACCTTAAAGACCAACTAAGTTAGTTCTTGGTATGAGCTTTCGTGTGCATGCACACTTCTTCAGATACACTTCTTCTCTATCTGAAGAAGTGTGCATGCACACGAAAGCTCATACCAAGAACTAACTTAGTTGGTCTTTAAGGTGCTACTGGAAGGAATTTTTTTTGTATCATCATTTTATTATTCATACCCCGCCCATCTGGCTGGGTTTCCTCACCCACCCTGGGCATCTAAGCCTCTCCAAACACCCGGTTAAGCCTGTATACTCTCAGACGGAATACAGAGGGTTTTCTTCTTCTTTTTCTGTTGATAGAGCACCCTCTAGTGGATTTTAATAACAAAGTTACTACTGGTGTGGAAAAGGGGAACGATATACACCTGAAAAGAAAGTTTCCAAGTTTTAATGAGCAAAGCATTCGGAATGTCTGAATTGGCCAAACAGGAATTTAAAACCGGGTTGCTGGTACCCAGTGCTTTTTTTCTGGGGGGATTGTTGTTGTTTAGTTGTGTCTGAATCTTTGTGACCCCATGGTCCAGAGCACGCCAGGCACTCCTGTCTTCCACTGCCTCCTGCAGTTTGGTCAAACTCATGCTGGTAGCATACTCCTAAACATTTTGTGAATCTTCATACTTATGTCCATTTACTGTAAGGTGCCAGCCTGTCTGGAGACTCCAAATCGTGTACAGTGGACCTTCTGGATATGAACTTAATTCATTCTGGGGGTCCTTGCATACCCTGAAAAGTCCACAACATGAGGCGCCGCTTTTGTGCACGCACGCCGTCTGATAGAACACTTCTGTACATGCTCGCGCAGTGAAACCTGGAAGTATACACTTCCGGGTTTGCCAGGTTCGCAACCCGAAAGTTACGTTACCCAAAGGTAATGTAACCTGAGGGTCCACTGTACTAAATTGTTGTGGGTGACCCATTTGCGCATGGCTGTGATTGGACTGGGGCCAGAATGGGCAGACTGTGGTTCTCTTCTGCTTCCATGCACTTATCTTTGTGGGGAAAGATTCATGTTGCACCTTCCCATCATTAAATGTGCCCAAACCTGGACATAAGCAGAATCATTTAACTTTTTTTTTTAATGCACTGGTTCCCAAAGGTATTTAGAAAATCCCCTCCAGTTCACAAAGCTTTTGTGACATGGGACCTAAGGGGATTAATGAGTTGACTTCAGACCTGGCTCTTGAGATCTGTGGTTCTTTCCCTTTCCCAGATTTACAGAGGCTTATGTGAGTTACTTAAAATGGGTGGCATTGTCCCCTCCCCTACTTTCTCTTGGGAAGAAATGCCTGATTTGGAGCCACACTGTCTAGGGGATCTTTCCCTTGACTTAAGCATGTGAAGCTGCCTTGTGTCAGGCACTTGGAACAAACCAGCCCATTGCTCAGTGGATCCACTCTTCTAAAGGCAATCAGTGGATCCACTCTTCTTTGACAATCACCTGTAGCCAAGTAAGATTGTCTCCCATAAACTTCCATAAACACGGTTTTAACAGTAAGTTCGTAAGTGACTGTGGAGGCCAATTCTGGACCAACATGTCGTTCCACAATGGGGACATTGGTTTCCAGGCAGGAGTGGATCACAGTGTGGATTTGCCAAGCATGCATTCCTCTTAGCACGTTTCTCCCTTGCGTCCTGAGTTCGAGCGTCTTCAAAGCCCCTGACACCTTTGATAAAGGCTGTTCTCCAACTGGAGCACTCGCAGGCCAGTGTTTCCCAGTTCTCTGTGTTTATACTACATTTGGCCCAGTACCCTCTGAAAGTATTAGGGTGCAGTCTCGACACATGCACACAAGTGTTTGTGCAAAAGGGTGTAAACCTGCAGGTTTGTACACGAGCTCTACACCTTTTTGGTACGTACAAAAGGGAGGTCCATGATCACTTTGCTGTCTCCTCTCACTGACCTTTGTAACATCAAATAATTCCTTCTCTCTTGCTTGATAATCAACATTGTGGGTATTTTAGAGGAGGGGAAGAGAAATGAAACCCGTATGGATGTTATCCACAAGTATAATCCACTTTGCCTCTTTCTTTGCTTTCCACTCCACCAAATGCAGAAGGATTTTTTAAAACCCATTTGGATGAGCAAGTACTCCACTTTAGTTTTATGTATTAATGGGACAGATTTGTTAGATTCTAAAAAAAAGTTTGTGGGACATTTATTAAATGATACCAGGTGTTCACAGGGTGAGTTCCTTTTCTTTTAAGCCATTGGCTGGAAGCACGGGAGATGAATGACCTTGCCAAGGTTAGAGTTATTGATTCATGAAAAAAAGCTGTATAAGTGTACAATTCAACTGTTTGTTTGTGCACGTACCCTGATTGCACACCCAGTGAATATAACATGTGAACACCCTGTTGTTACTTGTAATTATATTATTCAGCCCAGACACTGAGGTCCAGCTCTGAGGGCCTTCTGGTGGTTCACTCACTGCGAGAAGTGAAGTTACAAGGAACCAGGCAGAGGGCTTTCTTGGCAGTGGTACCCTCCCTGTGGAAGACACCTGAAGACAGTATCTTGGTATCTGAAGAAGTGTGCATGCACACGAAAGCTCATACCAAGAACTAACTTAGTTGGTCTTTAAGGTGCTACTGGAAGGAATTTTTTTTGTTTTGACCTGAAGACAGTAACTGTGTAGGGAAGTGGCTAGGGCAACCCAGCCAGATAGGTGGGTGAAATATACTCGGAGTTGAGAGTGGATTTCATGCTCTTTATTCAGCTCATAATGGTGAGGAGGAATGGAAGTTCCCCCAGAATGTCTGCTTTATATACATTATTTACACAATTGGCCCCACGTGATTGGCTAATTCTGGGATTCTCCTGTAAGCCAATCAGGTTGCGGATTCACTTCCACCTGGAGCTGGATTGGGTGGCTCCTGCGGACCAATCATACTGCTGCATTGTTCTAGGACCAATCAGACTGAATCCTATTGTTCTAGGACCAATCAGACTGAATCCTATTGTTCTAGGACCAATCAGACTGAATCCTATTGTTCTAGGACCAATCAGACTGAATCCTATTGTTCTAGGACCAATCAGACTGCTGCCTTTTGGATCCTATTCAACTCAGTACATAACAGCGGGGTATAACAACAACAACAACAACAACAACAACAACAACAACAACAACAACAACTTGAGAGCCTCTAAATATGCCTGTACTGCTTCAATATTCTCTTTTGGTACAGAGAAAGTATGAGTTTAATAGTCTTGATCCCATCTGTAGCCATTGCACATGAGTAGACGAGAAGGACTGTTCTATCCTGAGTCTGTGCACATTTTTAGAGGGGAAATCCTTTACAATCTGCGCACTCTAAATAGGTTGAAAATCCCCATGGAGCAGCTGGCTCCTCCCACCACCCAAATTCCATTTCCTTGTAAGACAACCAAGGACATTGTGCAGTAAAAATGATGGGTGGATGAAATGGTGGCCTCTGTCTAGTGTGGTAGATGTGTCTGCTGTTCTCCTCTCTCTCAGGTCATTCCAAGGGACATTCTGGGTGGCCAAGAAGAGGAACTCTGCTGCTGCCCCCACCATGCTGGTACTCTTCCCCATCACCCTTAGATGATGTGATCTTTTTAATGATTTTAGTGCCCACCCTGGAATGATGCCTGGATTTTACCTCCCTCTGCTTTTGCTCCACCCACCAAAATTTCAAGCCGAAAGTTAATAAAATGTGAATGTTTGCAACTTGGTTGCAAACAAGTGGATCCAAGAACTGACTCCTGGCTGATTTGTGGAAGCCATGATGGATCTTCTCAACCAGTGTTGCCAAGATGTGAGTTCTGGGATGCCATTTGCCAGTGTACCCTGAACATTCCTAGTTTTCCCTTGGAATGGGCTGCTTCTCATTACTCAGCTGTTGAACTCCAAAGTCCCCCCATTAAATCACCTCCCATTATATATAACCACAGCAGGCATAGGTGCGGCTAAAGCTCTTTCTTTTATTAGCCTGGAACATTTCCCAACTCCTGAGTCATGCTATTAAGCGCCAATGTACTTTAAGATACACGTATGCAAATATGAGGGCCTCTATCCAGACCTGCCTTTAATGATTCAAAAAGAAAGCGATTTGTCACCATTACGGTGGGCTCTTGTCAGGCACGTAATCTGGGGCAGGGAATTTATTGGTGATTAAAATTGCATCAGAAGGAGAGAGATATCAATAGAGAAACTACTGATCAGGCTGAGAAACTGTGTACAAAGCAGTTTGCCTTTCTCCGCCTTGAGGCTGACCCCAATGGCTTCTGCTCAGTTGTATAACCCAGGCAGGCAAAATTAATTCCCCCCAATTAAGCCTAATTGATGCAACTGACATTATTTCTGGGTTGGAATCATGTATCGACAGCATCTGCTAGCATAGAGGAAGGCAGAAGACCAAGGCTGCTCCTCCTTGCTGGAGAAAGGTTTTTGTTGGGGAACTGACTGTAGCCATGGCATTGGGTGGGCTTAGTGCAGGGCTGGGGAAACTCTAAATCAAGGGTCAAATGTGGCCCTTCTGGAGCGTCTCCACCCCCATCATTCTACCCGGACACAGGTCCAGTGCTGAGGGACTTCTGGCGGTTCCCTCACTGCAAGAAGCCAAGTTACAGGGAACCAGGCAGAGGACCTTCTTGGTAGCTGAACTGGTCAATCCAGGTGCTTTATTCCTTGTTAATTTTATCATTATAATGGTAACCCGCTGTGTCATTGCTTTTAGTCAGGGGTCAGCAAACTTTTTCAGCAGGGGGCCAGTCCACTGACCTTCAGACCTTGTGGAGGGCTGCACTATGTTTTGAAAAAATAATAATGATGCAAGAGCATCACGAGCCCTGGTGGCTGTTTACCTGTGTCTTGCGAGCGGCAGGGGCTGAAGGCAGCGGCGGAGGGATGATGAGTGGCACACGAAAGGGCTCTGGAGAAGGGCTGCTTAAAATGGCGGCCGCTCGAGCACTGCTGCTGCTGGCACCAACGAAACCCAGGCCCCTTCCTTCTCTAGGCAGGGCAGGGAGGAGCCAGGAGGAGGGAGGGAGGAGGCTCCACCGCTGCCGTGTGAGGGAGAGGGAAAGAATGTGTGCACTGGTGATCCACGCAGCGATTCCCGGACCGTCTATGGGCCAGATCCAGAAGGAAATTGGGCCTGATCTGCCCAGCGGGCCTTAGTTTGCCGACTCATGCTTTTAGTAACGGAGATAATAATAATAATAATAATAATAATAATAATAATAATAATAATAATAATAATAATTTATTCCTTATTTATACCCCGCCCATCTGGCTGGGTTTCCCAAGCCACTCTGGGCAGCTTCCAAAAAAATATTAAAATACTGTAATACATCAAACATTAAAAGCTTCCCTAAACAGGGCTGCCTTCAGATGTCTTCTAAAAGTCTGGTAGTTGTTGTTCTCTTTGACATCTGGTGGGAGGGTGTTCCACAGGGAGGGCGCCACTACTGAGAAGGCCCTCTGCCTGGTTCCCTGTAACTTGGCTTCTCGCAGTGAGGGAACCGCCAGAAGGCCCTTGGTGCTGGACCTCAGTTTCCGGGTAGAATGATGGAGAGAGAACTAGAATCCCCTGCTCCTTCCTCTTCCTCTTCCCTTCCCTGTATGACTGTAAGAGAAAATTTTGCTTGACCGCAGAATTCTAGGCGTGTGACTATCTAACTCCAGTGAACCTAAATCTGTCCTGGATTGGTGTGACCCAGACATTCCACACTCCTGCCCTGTTTCACCTGCACATTATTTTATAATTCGCAAGCAAGCCCATGGGAAAAAACTGTTAATTCAGCCCCTTTCCATCAAAGCATGAAAATCTGCCTTGCATGAGGGGCATTGCTATCTGCTCAGCAATAATCCATTTCACATTCCAGCTGACATTTAAAAAATCCAGCAGACTTAAGGCAGGCCTCTGTTTGAACCATGCAGGGTGGAATTGCCAGCTTACTCCTCCTATTTTCACACAGAGATTGAGCCTGTGTGTTTGTGTGTGTGTGCTCATGCTCAATGGATTTCATAAGAGCCAACCCCTGGGGGTCGAGGGGTCTTTGCCCCACTCCCCCATAAAATATTTGAGGCCTCCCCAAAGTTTATGGTCATTGCCATTCAAATACAGTGGTACCTCAGTTTAAGAACAGTCCTGTTTACAAACGATTCGGTTTACGAACTCCGCAAAACCAGAAGTCCAGGTTTGAGAACTTTACCTCAGTCTAAGAACAGAATCCGAATAGTGGAAGGCGGCGGGAGGCCTCATTAGGGAAAGCGTGCCTTGGTTTAAGAACGGTTTCGTTTTAAGAACCGACTTCTGGAAGCGACAAGACTTTTATTAGCCAAAAACGAATTCACAAGAAATACCAGCAATAGAAGAATGGCAGATGAAGATGTTGGACTTTTTGGAGCTGGCCGACCTGACTGGAAGTATCCAGGACCAGAAAGAGGAGGAGATACAAGAGGATTGGAAGAAATTTAAAGAATATGTAGCTAAATATTGTGATATAAGATAAATAGAAAATTCTTGGAAATAATAAACAGGCTTAGGGGTAGAATAAGAATATGTTAAATATTAAGGATTAAAATACTAATAAAGGAGAAGAGGTTAGTAAATGTAAGGAGTCATTATTATTAGAAATATGAATTTGGAGAACTGTTATATAGGTGACATAATGAAATTCAGTTAGAGGGGATGCGAGGAAGTCAGCTATTAATGTTATGAGAATTAGGTATTTGAAGAAACAATTTTTCTTTGTGTTTAGTTTATTGTAGTGTGATGTGTTTTTCCTTGTTGTGTGTTTCGTTTTGTTATTTTTGTGATAAATGTGGAAAATCAATTTTAAAAATTGGGGAAAAAAAGAACCGACTTCCGGAACGGATTAAGTTCATAAACCGAGGTACCACTGTAGTGTGCATAAGTTGCATCATGTGATCAATTATGTGTGGCAGGGCTTACCTGCCCCCCCAATATTTTATTCAAGTTGGCACCCCAGTGGATTTCATTTGCACTCCAATTCAGTGCTCATGCATAAGATACGTGTGTGACAGGCAATGTCAGGATCACTCATAGAATTATAGTTCTATGAGTCTATGGGTCTATGACACGCCTGTCTAAATAGTCTTCCTTGCAGCTTGCTATCATAGCAAGGTGCTTGCAGATGCCAGGCAAGATGAAAATGCTAGGATGGCCTTGCCCTGCTGTCTAAAAAGGTGTCTCCTAGTTTCCCTTGGAAGTTAGTCAGTACCATTCCCCCTTCCATTAGAAGATGTCGGACTGACCTCAGCTGCCCAAGATAAGTCTCTCGGTGTTCTCTTGTTTTTCAATTACAGCACATTAATACATGCTTTGATCTGGCACGGCATCCAATTCCTTCTCACACTCTGTTCTCCACCAACATTTCTCATGAAATGTTCTCGAGCACGAAAAGTTCTTTAAAGTAGAATCAAGAATTAGCTGGCTTCTTCCCTACAGGAGGAGGAGCAGAATGAGGAAGAGGAGGAGGAGATAACAACTTTCACCATTCACCAGTGTTGATTTTTCTTCTTAAGCACTTCAATGACACTTGAAGGAATATTGCCTTCAAAAAAGCCCATCAGGTGTGGAAGCACAACTTGCGGGGATAACAAATAGTGCTACAAAGTTTGATAGCTAAAATTATACCAGTAGTTGATTAATTGAAAGGAAGCAGGTTTTAATCCATGGGTTTGCTTGTAGCATAAGGACACGCTGGGTGTTTTTGGTTCTGATGTGTTACTGGAATAGGCAGAATTCTTAGGGCGCACCACCAACAATGGCCAATGAATCGCTACAACTAGCAGTCACATACTATTAAAAATCTATACATTGCGTGGACAGGTGGAGTTCCCCCAACCCCAGGTGACCCCCCAAGTGGAATAATGACTCAATACAACATGCTATGGGATTAAAATTGGCCACAACTTTATTAAGTTTCAGATGTAGGGAGACCTTGGCTCAGGCATTGGGCATTTATCCTTCCCAGTCCCCAGCCAGGGATCTGGGAGACATCAGGGTTATCCAGAGTGTGTGGGGATAGGGCTGGCTCTGGAGAACATATGTTCAAGCAGAGAATCTGCTCCCCGTTTTGCCACCGTCTCAGGGGAGAACAATGATAACCTCTCAGCGTATGCCCAATGCCTCACCTCAAGACCCCTTTAACGGGGAACCCTGGGATCACTGCTTTAATGGGGGAATGGGTCACCACTTCACCCCCCCCCCCCATTTAGGAAGATAGACTAAAGGATTCCACCCAAGGCCTGAAACCGCCAAAGTTGTGACGTTTTGCTATGGGAAGGCAAAACCTGCCAATGCAGGAAAATTCCTTTCCAGCCCTTCAACAGTGACTATGACATAGCAGTGCCTGCATATCTGTGGAGAAGAGGTTAACCTGCAAAAGAAGACTTAACTGATGGAAGGCAGGGTGGGGAAGCTGACTGCTGCTTCACAGGTAAGATTCACCTTCTGTTGTGTGGGCAGAGCGGTCCCTCTCCTTACCTGGCCGATCCTCTGGCAACGCCTCCCCAGGCAGGATTGGGCAATTGGCTGAGGTAGGTGGAGACCTCCAGGTATCCAGCCTGGGGAGGGTGAAGGCAGCCTGAACTACCAGGAGTTGCACTGGGATCCAGGGTGTTGCGTGCAACCACCCAAAAGGTGCCCCCATTTGATGTGGGGAACGGTCATTATCGTTGAAGTAGCAACAGAGTCAGAACTGGTCAAGGATTAGGAGAAAAATATATCAATGGTTCTGGTGTGTTACTGTAACATACAGGGATCCACAATTCAAATGGATAGCTCAGTTGATTAGAGCATGGTGGTAATGACACCAAGGTTGCAGGAAGAAGTGAAAGAAACTAGGATTAAATGGTCTCAGGATCTCGGACATACTATCTCTCTAGAGCAATGGGAGAAACTCTGGCGAGAGGATATACGATTTACTGCCTCATATACAATTAAAGAAGGGGGACGCAGGTGGCGCTGT
Source organism: Podarcis melisellensis (assembly GCF_964234715.1). NCBI lineage: Eukaryota > Metazoa > Chordata > Lepidosauria > Squamata > Lacertidae > Podarcis > Podarcis melisellensis. Next base: position 9,227,331 of record NC_138541.1, on the reverse strand, counting down.
GGGTTAAAGCCTCAGCGCCTAGGACTTGCCGATCGAAAGGTCGGCGGTTCGAATCCCTGCGGCGGGGTGCGCTCCCGCTGCTCGGTCCCAGCGCCTGCCAACCTAGCAGTTCGAAAGCACCTCCGGGTGCAAGTAGATAAATAGGGACCGCTTATCAGCGGGAAGGTAAACGGCGTTTCCGTGTGCGGCTCTGGCTCGCCAGAGCAGCGATGTCACGCTGGCCACGTGACCCGGAAGTGTCTCCGGACAGCGCTGGCCCCTGGCCTCTTAAGTGAGATGGGCGCACAACCCCAGAGTCTGTCAAGACTGGCCCGTACGGGCAGGGGTACCTTTACCTTACCTATACAATTAAAGACAATTTTGTAAAGATGTTCTATAGGTGGTACCTAACGCCAGTTAAGTTGGCAAAGATATATAAATTGAAATCCAACCTCTGTTGGAGATGTGGTGGAGAAATAGGAACAACAATACATATGTGGTGGAGGTGTGAGAAAATTAAGAAATTTTGGATGAAGAACTAGGGACGTGGGTGGCACTGTGGGTTAAACCACAGAGCCTAGGACTTGCCAATCAGAAGGTTGGCGGTTTGAATCCCCACAACGGGGTGAGCTCCCGTTGCTCGGTCCCTGCTCCTGCCAACCTAGCAGTTCGAAAGCATGTCAAAGTGCAAGTAGATAAATATGTATCGCTCTGGCGGGAAGGTAAATGGCGTTTCCGTGCACTGCTCTGGTTCTCCAGAAGTGGCTTAGTCATGCTGGCCACATGACCCAGAAGCTGTGCGCCGGCTCCACTGACCAATAAAGTGAGATGAGTGCCGCAACCCCAGAGTCGGGCACGACTGGACCTAATGGTCAGGGGTCCCTTTACCTTTACCTTACATGAAGAACTAAAGAAGATGTTGAAAATATGAATAACAAAGAAACCAGAGACATATCTCCTTGGATTGATAGATGAAGAGATTCCACAGTGTGTGTGTGTGTATTTTTCTATATGCGAGTACAGCTGCTAGAATAATGAGAGAATGGTATAGAATAGTGAGAATAGAATAGTGAGAGAATGGAATAGAATAGAATGGAATGGAATAGTGAGAATAGAATAGTGAGAGAATGGAATAGAATGGTGAGAGCCGGTGTGGTGTAGTGGTTAAGAGCGGTAGTCTCGTAATCTGGGGAACCGGGTTCGCGTCTCCACTCCTCCACATGCAGCTGCTGGGTGACCTTGGGCCAGTCACACTTCTTTGAAGTCTCTCAGCCTCACTCACCTCACAGAGTGTTTGTTGTGGGGGAGGAAGGGAAAGGAGAATGTTATCCGCTTTGAGACTCCTTAAAGGGAGTGAAAGGCAGGATATCAAATCCAAACTTCTCTTCTTCTTCTTCTTCTTCTTCTTCTTCTTCTTCTTCTTCTTCTTCGAATAGTGATTGCTGCTAGGTTGAAATCACAAACTATACCCACAAAGGAGGAATGGATTTGTAAACTAAATGAATATTTAATTTTGGCAAAATTAACTGCTATAATAAGAAATCAGTTGAATCAAAAATTAAAAAAGGAGTGGAAATGTTTTGATGAATATATGGCAAAATACTGCTCCAAAAAAAGATATGCTAATGTGCCTAGATTAAAATGTGAAGTACTGGATGGAAGAAAAATTAGTAAGGAAAGATAATAAGACTATATAGATTATTTGAGAAGTCTGTAAAATGCAAAGATTATTGTAAATTGTATAATGTGGAGGAAATCGAGTGGGGGCAGAGAGAAGTGGGAGGAGGGAGAAAAGAATAATATGATGGATTGAGGAAATATAAATGTAAATGTATGGGGGATGGGGAGGAAATGGTGTTGGCTTTGGTACACCACTGTGAAACAATTCCGTTTGCCTCTCTTGCCAAGGCAAATGTTCCGTTGTCTTCACCCGCTGCTTGGAGCTGGTTAGTGTTAAGGGGTGGCCCCCAAAGTTGTGCAAAGCGACAAATGGTGTAGCGGGGAAGCTCACCATTCACCCACCCACAGATAAAGCTTTGAGCTTGCTCTTCTGGTGCTAACTGGGATGTCTAGGAGATCTGTTCTCACTGGCAAGAGCGCATCCTTCCCCTTCAAAGGAATTGGGTCTGGTGATCATCCCTTAGATGATCAAATGAGCCATTTGCCTCATTGGGAAATTCAAGCCTGGGGTGGCGGGAGGCTTCTGGCTGTTGTACAGAGAAGTATTAGCAAAAACCTTTCTCTAATGGAAAAAAAAGAGAGAGATGAAGGTTGTGTAATCTCCACCGAAGGTTGTTGCTGGGTAGCTGGCTAGCGTGACTCTGTGCTTGTGGGAATTTTGCATGAGAGATTACCCGAGTTCCTTGAACTTTAGGTGCATTCGTGGCATTTAGAGGCTTTGCTCTTATTTAGAACCAGCGAAAGGTTAGTGGGCTTTTGTGGGGGAAAGTTCATTCGCTCTCAAATGGCAGCCAGCCCAGAAAAAGGCCACAATCCACAGATGAGTTCTTCTCTTGCCATAACATCAGTAAAATATTTGTGTGTCAAAATGCTTTGAGTATAAGAAGCTGCCTAATATCAGTGTTCTTCAACCTGGAGTCCAACTACCTTCATTCCTGACCTTTGGCTAAGCTCAGCTGGCAGTGGGGACAGTGGAAGTTGTAGTCCACCAACATTTAAAGATCCAAGGTAGAAGAAGACAGCCTTGTATTGAGTCTCTCCTGTCCTGGCAATAATAATAATAATAATAATAATAATAATAATAATAATAATAATAATTTATTATTTCTACCCCGCCCATCTGGCTGGGCCTCCCCAGCCACTCTGGGCGGCTTGCATAAAAACCAAAAATACAGTAAAATATCACACGTTAAAAACTTCCCTGAACAGGGCTGCCTTAAGATGTCTTCTGAATGTCAGGTAGTTGTTTATCTCTTTGACATTTGCTGGAAGGGTGTTCCACAGGGTGGGCGCCACCACCGAGAAGGCCCTCTGCCTGGTTCCCTGTAGCTTTGCTTCTCGCAGTGAGGGAACCGCCAGAAGGCCCTCGGCGCTGGACCTCAGCGTCCGGGCAGAATGGTGGGGGTGGAGACGCTCCTTCAGGTATACTGGGCCGAGGCCGTTTAGGGCTTTAAAGGTCAGCACCAACACTTTGAATTGTGCTCGGAAACATACATTCCTGGGTCTTTCCTAGCATTCCCACCAGGCATCTGGTACCTGAGAACAGTTGTTGTGACTTTAGCATCTGAGTAGGACCCATCAACATTATCTGCCTAATTCTGGTCAACTGGACCTTCGGCCTGCTATTTTTATTTCCCATAATGCCCTGGAGTGAGGCCATGTCAGGCACTCCAGGGTATCGTGGGAAATTTAAGCAGTGCCTCTTAGCCAACTTTAGAGTCAGAAATGGGCCACCAGAGGACATTTTGCTTATGGCTACCTCAAACCTATATGCCCTTGTTTCTTGCAGGTGAGGATTGGATTTAGGACCTTTTGCATACAAAATGTGTGCCCTACCACTAACCCTGTGGGAAATGTCCAGATCACAGTTGGGTTCTGCAAATACAGAGGTAACCTCAGAGCACCTTATGTCAGTGGTTTCCAAATATTCATTAACGCCACGTGTGTTGAAGAACAGGATCGTAGCAAAATATCAATAGAACATCACAAGATCCAACAGGAAAGTAAGGTGTCATTTGTTCACACAAATGAGCAAATAGCCAAGGTCATTATTTACTGAGAAATTGTGAGAAAGAATTTTCTCTCCAGGGAATTTGTGAATTGTGAATGGATGATGGAGCATCCTTGATTACACACACACACGCACACACTTAAAATACCTGGCTTTCCCACGGAGAACCCTGGGAAGCAAATATCATTTCTCAGAGAGCTGCAGTTCCCAGCACCCTTAATAAATTACAATTCCCAGGATTCTTGTATACAGCTTTAGTGGCCAGAATATTCCTTATGCAGATTATAGATTTAGCAAAATTTATATACAATTCAACCTTTTAGCAGTCTACCTAAAATGCAATAAAATATTCATTATTAAATAGCAATTAAAACAGACTTCAAAAACAGTGGACACAACAAAATGACCAACCCCGCCCCCCAATCCAAATGTACAAAATAAAATTGCCCAGGTAGTTTTGCCTAAGCAAAAAAAGTTTTTAGAAGGTGCTGAAAACAGTATAGCTGAGGCACAACCTTAACCCTAATATTATTAGGTGGGATGTTTTGGAGAATAGGTGCTGGCTTGCTAAAAGATTTGGGGAAGGTTGCAGCTCAGGGGCAGAGCATCTTCCTTGTTTTTTTTTAAAAATAATATTTATTACTTTTAAAACGTACAAGAAAAAAAAGACAAGAAAAAAGACAAGAAGAAAAAACAAAAGAGAGAAAAACAAAGACAATACAGTACAATATAAACAGTACAAAACACAACCTTAACACACTAAATTAAACAAAACAAAACAACATTTTAAAAAACATTTGTTGTTGTTGTTTAGTCGTTCAGTCGTGTCCGACTCTTCGTGACCCCATGGACCAGAGCAAGCCAGGCACTCCTGTCTTCCACTGCCTCCCGCAGTTTGGTCAGACTCATGGTGGTAACCTCGAAAACACTATCCAACCATCTCGTCCTCTGTCGCCCCCTTCTCCTTGTGCCCTCCATCTTTCCCAACATCAGGGTCTTCTCCAGGGAGTCTTCTCTTCTCATGAGGTGGCCAAAGTACTGGAGCCTCAGCTTCACAATCTGTCCTTCCAGTGAGCACTCAGGGTTGATTTCCTTCAGTATGGAGAGGTTTGATCTTCTTGCAGTCCATGGGACTCTCAAGAGTCTCCTCCAGCACCATAATTCAAAAGCATCAATTCTTCGGCGATCAGCCTTCTTTATGGTCCAGCTCTCACTTCCATACATTACTACTGCGAAAACCATAGCTTTAACTATACGAACCTTTGTTGGCAAGGTGATGTCTCTACTTCTCAAGATGCTGTCTAGGCCTGTCATTGCCCTTCTCCCAAGAAGCAGGCGTCTTTTAATTTCGTGGCTGCTGTCACCATCTGCAGTGATCATTGAGCCCAAGAAAGTAAAATCTCTCACTACCTCCATTTCTTCCCCTTCTGTTTGCCAGGAGGTGATGGGACCAGTGGCCATGATCTTCGTTTTTTTGATGTTGAGCTTCAGACCATATTTTGCGCTCTCCTCTTTCACCCTCATTAAAAGGTTCTTTAATTCCTCCTCATTTTCTGCCATCAAGGTTAAAAAACATACATCATACCATTTCATTACTCTATCTTTCATTCCCTTGTTTCATCGACCTCCTCTCACCTCCCTTTTTGTGTTCCACTTCTATTAATTGTTTCAGCAATTCCTTTCCATCTTTCTCTATTTTTTGTCATATAAATATCTTAACATGTTTTTAACCTTATTTTCTATTAATGCTAAAGTACTTATTTATGCTTAACTCCTTATAACATTTCTACTAAAGCCATAAAATTTCATTCCAACAATTTTTCTAACACTCATTAATTATACAGTATTTCTATATATAAACTTTAAACTTTTCCAATCTTCTTCCACCATCTCTTCTCCCTGGTCTTGGATTCTGCCAGTCATTTCCGTCAATTCCATATAGTTCATCAACCTGGAGATCTTCTGTCCGAGTATCTTCCTTGTGTCAAGAAGGTATTTAGTTCCTGGCCTCTACAGGTAACATGAGAATGATAAGATTTTTGCACCTGAAGTCTGACTCAGTATAAGACCACTTCCTATATTTCTATAAGATTGATTTCTCGCAAGTGTGATGTAAACCTTATGTGGCACATTTGTGTGTACATATAGTCTTGCATCTTCTCACCGGGTTACTGGAGGTCAGTGTGTCACCTGCTTCATTCTCCAGTTCAGCCTTCCTTAACCTGCAACACAAGAGATGTTTGGGGAATTATCTTTCTTCTCTTTCTCTTTGGTGATCACTCGTAGACAAGTAAGATTGTCTTCCATAAACACGGTTTTAACAATGAGTCCGTAAGTGACTGTGGAGGCCAATTCTGGATCCACATGTCCTTCCACAGTGGGGACATTGGTTTCCGGGAGAGAACAGATCACAGTGTGGATTTGCCAAGTGTGCCTTTGTCTTAGGACGTTTCTCCCTTGTGTCCTGAGTTTGAGTGTCTTCAAAGCCCATGACACCTTTGGTAATGGCTTTTCTCCAACTGGAGCGCTCGCAGGCCAGTGTTTCCCAGTTGTCAGTGTTCATACTACATTTTTAAAGATTTACCTTGAGACAGTCTTTAAAGCTCTTTTGTTGACCCCCAGCATTACACTTTCCATTTTTAAGTTCAGAATAGAGTAGTTGCTTTGGAAGACGATAATCAGGCATCTGCACAACATGACCAGTCCAACAAAGCTAATGTTGAAGAATCACTGGTGATCTTTGCTTCTTCCAGTACCCTGGTATTAGTTCACCTTTCTTCCCAAGTGATGTGTAAAATTTTTCGGAGACACCATTGATGGAATCTTTCAAGGAGAGGGGGATGATCTTTATAAATGGTCCATGGTCACTATAAACTCCCATCAGCCCCAGACAGTGTGGTCATATTTGCTGGGGCTGATGGGAATTGTGGTAGAAAACAGCTTGGAGAGCAGCAAGTTGGGCAATCTTGCTGCATTGTTTGCAGACCAGGCACACTCAGTCCTGAGATTCACCTCAATGTGCAGTAAACAAGATTTATTTATTTTCTAATGTTTTTGAGCCTCATCATTGCAAATCAGAACTTGCTGAAGATCAAAACATTCTGCAACTGGAGAAGCCACATTTCGTAACTTTGCTGTGAGCAACATAAATTACGCTCAGCAAACTGGAATTCTTTGCGGGAGCTGAACTCTGAAATAGCTACACTCTGATTCATATTTTTTTAAAAAAAATCCTGCGGTTGCCAAATCAGTAATTATGCAAATGTTTATAATCTTGATAATTTCGCTTAAAAATAAAAAATGGCAGGTTGAGGCAGCTTCTGCCTTTTGGCACAGTGAGAATGTGGTAGTTCCCCATTGCTTGCTGCTACACTCCCAAGATAGAAATCTCTATGAGGTCTATGAACTTTATGCCACCTAGAAGAGGTTCTGTGTGACAGTGTGGTTTAAAAGGAATATTATCAGCCCCCTTTATGAAACTACAGTAGTGGTTCTCCTCCTCAATTCAGCCTCACAACCCTTTGAGGTGTTGTTGTTGTTGTTTAGTCATTTAGTCGTGTCCAACTCTTCGTGACCCCATGGACCAGAGCATGCCAGGCACTTCTGGCCCTTTAAGGTAGGTAAGGCTAAGATAGCTAAGATCAGCAAACTTTTTCAGCAGGGGGCTGGTCCACTGTCCCTCAGACCTTGTGCGGGGCTGGACTATATTTTTTTGGGGGGAAAGAACAAATCCCTATGCCCCACCAATAACCCAGGGATGCATTTTAAATAAAAGGACACATTCTACTCATGTAAAAACACGCTGATTCCCGGACCATCCGCGGGTCGGATTTAGAAGGTGATTGGGGTAGATCCGCCCTCCCCGGGCCTTCGTTTGCCTACCCATGGGCTAAGAGATGGTGACTGGCCCAAGGTCACCCAGTGAGCTTTGTGGCTGAGAGAGGATTCAAACCCTGGTCTCCCAGGTCCTAGTCCAACACTCCAACCATTGTGCCACACTGTTGTGGATTGCAACTCCCACCAACTCCATTCAGCATGGCAGATGGTCAGGGATGGCTTTATTCATTCATTCCCCCTCCAGAAAGATGGGAGTTGTGGTCCAATGACACTGAGAGGGGTCACACATTTCCCATGCCTGTTCTAAATCCAGTGCAAATAATGACAACCTATGATGGCTGAATTGAGCCTTTATATATTGTTTGGGGCCACATTGATCTCTCTCTATTTCTCTCATAGCCATATTCAATTAACTGAAAAATGCAATACATCCTTTTTTTATGCAGCTTCATCCTCTTGCAAACTTTGCATCAAAGGAAGCAAAAGCAATGAGAGGAAAGGAGAGAGAAGAATGTGAACAATTGGCAATGGCTTTGTGCCATTACTGCGTTTGCTGGCGATATTCTTTCATCCATCCATGCCTGAGGTTGCAGAATGACTGCAATTTGTTTGGAATAATTTTTTTAAAAGCAAGTTGGGATCTGCGACCAAATGTTGCCGAGTATCTTGGCTCAAGCCCTGACTGGAGTGCTCCCGTTCAGGCCCCAGTCAGTCTGGACTAGGAGACTTGCAGCACCCCTCTGGGCCTTGGTGTACGTGTGTGTGGAGTTTCTATTTAAAAAAAATATTTTTTATTAATTTTCCATTGAAACATATATAATCACATCATTATTATCCACTTTACTTCTTTGGCTCTTTAGAGCCTAGAGTCTTCCTTCCTTCCCACCTCTTGGCTTTCAAAAATAACCTTTATATCACAGCATTATATATATTTTCCATTTCTAATATAACTCATTGCAAAATACCTCAAAATTTTCTGCACAAATGCAGAAAGGTAAAAAAATTCCTCATTACAAATCTTCAGATAACCCTACTAGTGTTGTTAATTGCTTACAATGATCTTTCAAATATTGTGTAAATTTACTCCAGTCTTTTTGGAATTCTTGATCGTGCTGGTTTCAGATTTTTCCAGTCAGCTTTGCCAGTTCTCCAAAGTCCATCATTTTCATCTTCCACTCTTCTTTCATTGGTACTTCTTGTTGTTTCTATTTTGGGGGCTAAAAGGGTTCTTGCCGCTGCTGTTGCATACATGAACAGTCTTTTATCTTTATTTTGGTATTTCTTCACCTACTATACCCAGTAAAAAGGTTTCTGGTTTTTTTTTAAAACAAAAGTGTTTTTAAACATTTTCTTTAACTCATTATATATCATTTCCCAGAAAGCCTTTACCTCTGTCCAAGCCCACCACATATGGTAAAAGATACCTTCCTTTTCTTTACATTTTCAACACTTGTTAGATCTTGTCCTATACACTTTAGCAAGTTTTGATCGTGTTAAATACCATCTATACCTCATTTTCTTTAAATGCACTGGATGCAGTAAAATCAATACCTTCATTCCACAGCCTTTCCCAAGATTCTAACTGAATATTATATCCAAAATCTTTAGCCCATTGTATCATCACTGTGTGTGTGTGTGTGTGTGTGTGTGTGTAGTTTCTAGATCCAGAAAAGATAGTAGGTGCTTCCCACGTTCCTGAAAACTCTGTCCGAGGTGCTATGTTATCTTGAGGGTGGTGGTTCTGGAAAGCAGGAAAAGCAAGGATGCCCACCTGCTTCCTCTTCCCATCTCTTGCCTATTTTTGCTACTGGGAAACTTGGAGGGCAGGAAAAGAGGGTTTGGTGAAGCAGTGGGTGAAAGGAGGTTTGTCATTGGAGGCTCAGGGATTGGACTCAGGGTCCCTGAAGGGGAGGGGGGCAGGCTGATGGAATTCAGATTTATTGAGATAACCCCCCAATCTATTCTTCAATAGCTTATGTGGGAACAGCCTTTCCGAGACAAGCTAATTCAAGCAGAGATGGTGTGTGTTAGGGATCACGATAACACCCACAGCATTCATTTAAAGCACATTCAGAGCCCATGGTTTCTCCCAAAGAATTCTGGGAACTGTAGTTTGTCCTTACGGTGCTACGATTTCCAGCACCATCAATAAACTATAGGTCTGAGGATCCCTTGGGGGGAAGCCACACACTTTAAATGTGCTTTAAATGCATGATGTGGGTGTGACCCATTACTGATAGAAAGGCAGTTCCCTAAATTTGTAGCTATTCTGCTGCTGGGATGAGATCTGAAAGCATCTAGTTTGGTTGATATTGGAGGAAAATGTTTTATGTGAAAAAAACACACGTTTTAATTCAATATTTGTTCTGTGGATCTTGTTTATCACAACTAAGTGACTCCGAATCTTCTAAAAGTATTTGTCTTATGCAGTAACTAAAAGACGTTTTATAGGTTAACTGACTTATTACGGCATGCCTTTTTACATAGCGTTGCTTACCCAAGCAGCAAATGTTGTCAGCCTGTTAACATCAAATGGCTCCAAAGCCTGTCTGCACTAGCAAGGAGCTGTTTTGGAAGTGCATGACATGTTCACGGAATGTGAGTGGTTCATTTTACAGCGAAGAATTCAAAGGTCTCCCAAGTTCCTCTCCGTACTTTGCCAAAGGACCCAATGGTTGCTCAGACCCTCTGTGACATCAGGGAAGCTAAGCCAATGTCATCCTGAAGGGCTGCGATGGACCTACTAGCTAAACCTGTTGCCGACATCTGAGCAGCACTGAGTAATCAGGTGAAATGTTGCTTAATTTATTCTCTTTCAAAACAACAACAAACAAACCTATGGTCACGTAAAGCATACTCAATAAACACACGAGACGTAACTGGCTTTGTTCTTAGACAAATAAGGTATACTATTCATGTATCAAATCATAAATTTCAACAGCAGTAACTCATAAAGTTCAACAAACAAACAAAGCAGAAAACCCAGTGGATCAGATCATTCTCTAGTCAGTTCATGCATAAGGTCCATCCATGTAATAGTGTCTATTCCACCTGTCTGTTCATAAGGTCCACACAATTCACATGAAAGGTTGTAGCAGTTCCACAGAATCCTTTCACAGAGTCTAAGACAAGGATTTCTGGAATATTGGCCTTGTTTTGCTGTCCTGGGCTTCATCAGTAGTTAAAGCTCATATGTGATATTATAGGACAGTGGATCTTATGGCATAGTAGTAGATCCACTGGGTCTTCTGCTTTGTTCGTTTGTTGAACTTTATGAGTTACTTCCGTTGAAATTTATGATTTGATACATGAATAGTATACCTTACTTATCTAAGAACACAGTCGGTTTTGTTTCGTATGTTAATTTATTCTCTTTGCAGCAACTCTGCAGGATTTTGGTTTCTTTGGCCATGGAACTCGCTTGACCCAGAGAGGGCTACAGGGTGCTATCTGATAATGGGAGGAAAGAGTGACTTCTACTTCAGAGTTTCTCTTGGTTTCTTGCTACGAGAATGAGCTCTGATGAGCTTGTGAATTTCCCTCCCTTCTCTAGTCCATAGGTGGTCTTCAGCTAAGTCGTACTCAGAGAAGACCCATTGTAATGACCATGACTAAGTTAGAGCCACTAATTTTAACAGGTCAACTCTGAGTAAAACTTAGTTGGCTACCACCCTCGGTGCTGAGATGTCTAGACACATCACGTGAAAATGGCTTCAGAGAAACTTCTTTGGAGAAATAACATCTGAGGACAGTTCAGCGCCACCCCTGCTCCTTTGACTTAGCTCATAAGTTCATATTGAGCGTTTATATTCAAAGGCAAGAGACACAAATTATTTCCCTTAACTGGTGCTTCTCAAGCAACTCCCTTTTCATGTCTGTGAAATGGAAGCTATCTTAACTAGGAGATGAGCTGGACAGTGAACTTAAATTCTTTGGGTCAATAAGAAAACATTTTTTTTAAAAAAAAATCTCATCCACAAAGTATTATAGTTCGCTACCTTCAATAACTTTATATTAGGAATGAATGAAATGCTAGGCATTCTAAATATGAATGATGGGTCTTTGAAGCTGTCCTTAGGCATAGGCTGACACATATCAGCAGAAGGAGGAAGGGCTTCTGAGAGTTATTTGGTTCTTTCATAACCTGCGTGCTTCATACAACAATCTGGAGAAGATGGTTAGAAGCCATTCTGCTCTTAACAACAGGAATCTTCAGCCTTTGGAGAGCTGGAGGGTTCTTTTGATCTCTGTATCAGGTCATGCGATCACATGGTACATCTCTTGATGGGTTATTCCACATCATTCTGCAGAGAGCTAAGCCACATTTGTCCAAGGATTAGGGGGTTAGGCTAGTTATGGTTAGGGCTACCCCCCCCCCAGCCTCAGTTCCAGCACCTCTCAGGTGGGCACCATTGCCATGATAAGAGAGCAAGGGAGGCGTTCGTGGTGAGTTCTGGCATCTTTTCTCTAGAAAAATAGCACTGCTTATGGTAATGGTTAGGTGTAGACTTTGGGTTAAAGGTAAAGGGACCCCTGACCATTAGGTCCAGTCGTGGCCAACTCTGGGGTTGCGGCGCTCATCTCGCTTTATTGGCCAAGGGAGCTGGTGTACAGCTTCTGGGTCATGTGGCCAGCATGACTAAGCCGCTTCTGGTGAACCAGAGCAGTGCACGGAAACGCTGTTTACCTTCCCACCGGAGCGGTACCTATTTATCTACTTGCACTTTGATGTGCTTTTGAACTGCTAGGTGGGCAGGAGCTGGGACCAAGCAACGGGAGCTCACCATATTGCTGGGATTCAAACCGCTGACCTTCTGATCGGCAAGTCCTAGGCTCGGTGGTTTAAACCACAGTGCCACCCACGTCCTTGGACTTTGGGTTAGGATAGGCTTAAATTTATAAACAACAAGAACAACACAGCTGGGAGAAGGATAGGTCAGAGACTTTTCACCCAGCAAACACACACACACACCTTAAAAATGTGATCTCCCCACCATGTTTTGGTTCCTAACATATTTTTTGCAGGCCACCTCAATCTCCAAGAGGTGAGTGGCGCCAGGGGTTCTAGCCACTTACTCAGGGTTCAGTTCCCTTGGAATGAGGGACAGCAGAGACTGTGGTGTTTTTATGATGTATGGTTTATCTACACATATATACAACCTGAGCCTACGATGGAGGGGCTCTGTCATGGACTGGTTGGATGCAGAGGAAATGTGGGAGGAACCAGCTGGGGAACCATCAAGGGAAGAAAGCTCAGAGCTTGGGGAGTGGTGGTGGGACAATGATGAGTGGTAGTGGGAGAAGAGGGAGGAGGAGGTGTTGGAAGCTGAGGAGGTAACAGGGCTTAGTGAGCTGGGAGAGTCTGTGGCAGAGAGAAGGGCAGAATCAGAGGCAGAAGCTGAAGCAGGAGGGTAGGAGGAGGGAAGCTAAGAGGCAGAGAGGAGTCTGGCTGGTGAAGAGTCACAAGTGTCTCCCCCTTCTGCTGCAACAAGCTCCTTTCCCCAGTGGTCTCCCAGAACCAGGAGAGGCATAAAAAGGGTGGAGGAAAGGCAGGTGGCACACAAGCACAGTCCCTGGTTGCTTGGAAGACCTTGAGAGCCTCAGATCCAGTGTCTGATTTACGTATAAGCTAAACAAATTATAGCTTAGGGCCCCACTCTCTTGGGCCCCCCCAAAAAAAATTAAAGGGGAAAAAACCTGGATGTACATTTCCAAAATAAAAAACAAATAAAATAAAACCTACATACAGCAACAGTGTTTTGTGTTGTGTAGGCTCCTATGATGTAAGTCATGGGCCCTGCCTGCTAGCCTGCTCCCTAAAATATCACTGGTTTGCTCATTTCTATATATAAAGGTAAAGGTAAAGGTACCCCTGCCCGTACGGGCCAGTCTTGACAGACTCTGGGGTTGTGCGCCCATCTCACTTAAGAGGCCAGGGGCCAGCGCTGTCCGGAGACACTTCCGGGTCACGTGGCCAGCGTGACATCGCTGCTCTGGCGAGCCAGAGCCGCACACGGAAACGCCGTTTACCTTCCCGCTGGTAAGCGGTCCCTATTTATCTACTTGCACCCGAGGGTGCTTTCGAACTGCTAGGTTGGCAGGCGCTGGGACCGAGCAACGGGAGCGCACCCCGCAGCAGGGATTCGAACCGCCGACCTTTCGATCGGCAAGTCCTAGGCGCTGAGGCTTTAACCCACAGCGCCACCTGCGTCCCTGGCATTTCTATATATAGGGTGCCTAAATTCTGCATGGCAACATGTGCAAATGACTTTAGATACTTATTAGGTCCATAAATTACCATATAGCGAATATTCAACATAAAAAATGAACATTTGTTGTTGACAAAGGACAGCTGGACATATAAAGGGCCCCATTGCCTTCAGTAGCTTAGGGCCTCATCAAACCTAAATCCAGCCCTGCTCAGACCATAGAGGCAGAGCATAGCCTTCATGGCTAGTTGCCATTGATAGACCTACCTTGGATTTGTCTAACTCTCTTTTAACGCCACCCAAGTTGGTGGCCATCACTATTTCTTGTGGGTACGAACTCCATAGTTCCATGGTCCTCTAATCTGGATTTGAGCTCAACAGCATGCTCCCCTCCAGTAACTAGTATTCCGAAGCATCCTGCCTCCAACAGTGAAGAGAGAACTGAGCCATTTCCCCGACATTTGGACATCCTGCCATAGCATCACGGAAACAGCAGTCTGCACTCAGCATGCTCTGAGCCAGACTTTTCCTTTCAATATCTAGCTCCATGACCCGTGATATCTTAGAAGCCCAAGGAGCTGACTGTAAGGTGACATTTAACTTGATAGCTCGGCCTTTGCTATTAATAAAACATAACATTACTTCAGCGGTGCAAATCCTGTTCCTTCAGATCATCCCAACCCACTGCAAAAATAGAAGAAGAAAAAAGGTCGGGGGGGGGGGGAGACAGACTATAAAGAGAAGGTGCCAAAAAAAGCTTACGCGAGTGTTTGATGTCAAACAAAACTTTTTGCCAGACATCCCAAACCGAAACATTGCAAGATCACAAGGCTACTTTTTCGGGAGAGTCTGAATGAGGCACCTAAGCACCAGGATTATGTCCAGGTGGGTCGCAGTGGGGGATAAATTGAATTCCGTTTGCATTTAAAGGTGTATCAACCAAATCTGCATCTTCCAAAATAATATGCAACACTGAAATGCAACAACCCTTCAGAATTTGCGCGTTTCTGAATTTTGCAGTTAAGTTCTCTGGCCAAGTAATCCGTATAAACAACAACAGCACCAACCTATCTGACTGGGTTTCCCTAGCCACTCTGGGTGGCTCCCAACAGAATATTAATAATAATAAGAATAAAGCGATAAAACATCAAACATTAAAAACTACCCTAAACAGGGCTGCCTTCAGATATCTTCTAAAAGTCAGATAGTTGTTTATTTACTTGACATCTGATGGGAGGGTGTTCCACAGGGCGAGTGCCACTACTGAGAAGGCCCTCTGCCTGGTTCCCTGTAACTTCATTTCTCTCAGTGAGGGAACTGCCAGAAGACCCTCAGCGCTGGATCTCAGTGTCCGGGCTGAACGATGGGGGTAGAGATGCTCTTTCAGGTACACTGGGCCGAGGCCATTTAGGCCTTTAGAGGTCACAAACAACACTTTGAATTGTGCATAGAATTAAGCATACATTAGGGTGATGTGTCCACAACAATGCATCTGTTGGTGGAAGTAACATACCCAACTGCATTGTGTTAGAGAATATTGCTTTGCAAAACTAACCCGCTCTACTAGCAGAAGCCAATGCAAAGACTCCAGCTAGTGCAATAGGACTTTCTTTGCTCTCTTTCCTGCACACCTCCCACAAATCTATTCTGGGAGGGTTGGGAGAAACCCCCAGAACAGGGCATGGCAAGGGGGAGGAGCAGGAGGACACTTCTATCCTCACAACACCCTAGTGAAGTAGATTTGGCTGAGATATAGTGATGGATCCAAGCACATCCAGTGGGTATCATGGCTGAGTGGGGATTTGAACTCAGGTCTCTGCGAAGTTAGATCAGTGTTCTGTCTGTTTGAAGGGGTTTGCACTACCCTGTTGTAAAGGGAAGAACTCAACACTGTACTGAGACTCAATCAGCACAAGAATTTCTGCTTGCCCAGTGAGCACAGCTGTCAACTCTTCCCTTTTCTTGTGAGGAATCCTATTCGGAATAAGGGAATTTCCCTTCAAAAACGGGAAACGTTGACAACTATGCCAACGAGATGAGGGGAGTTTGGCAGGTTCCCTCCTTTTCCTGCCTATTGGAGGAAGAGGGAGATATAAACTTAATGAACCAACGCTTATTTCCATTTATATATTTATAGAAAAGCCACCTTCAGGCTGCCCACTCTTCTGAAGCTCAAATGCAACCATCCACACTGAAGAAGAAGCTATCTGCAGGCACGGTGGGGAGACTGGCCCCCGAGGGTGGCGAGACAACAGCTTTAGGAAAAAGCTCTAAGAACGAACCCTCCCAAAATGTCCAACAAGAACTGAGCATGCTCAGTGGCCACAAGATGCTGGGTATGTGTTGGGCTGATGGTGGGGAGCATGGCTGGCGTGCTAAACAGGAATACTTCACAGTGCAACATTTTGTTGCAGTTCCTACTTGTACTACGGAAAGAAAAGTGACCCAGGGGGTAGGCAGGGCTGTTGCTGCCCCCCAACTTGACCAGTTGGGAAGCCTAGGGCAGTCGCACATCTATTACTATGTCTACAGTGACTGGTTGACATAGGGAGCTGAGGAATAGCAATATTAAGAGGAAGGTTTGCTGAATGGAACAGTTCAGGGATGAGAAAAGCTTCACCTGTAGGTTTCTGCCTGTTCTAGCGCTGTTAAAGGCCCAGCGCCTCTATCCACCAGAGACAATAAAAGGCTATTTAAGGAAATATCCCTTTAAAAGAACGAAAGAAGCAAACCTTAGTTAAAAACCAGCAGCATTTATAGGTCTAAGCAAGTTAATGTTTGATGCATTGATAAACCAAGCTATTCTTCCCACACTTTGAACCGCCCTTTGGTGATATGAGACTGGGATGGAAAGAACATTATTTTAATAAATGATGGAAGTGTTGTTTACTTAGAAACGACAAATGGCATTTTCTCTTTCTCCCTCTCTCTGTTCATGCGATCCTCACTCCCCATGTGGTGCCTTCTGGTCTCTGAGAAACTCTACTGACATGGACGCTGCGTAAAAAGGCCGTGATCTCAAGTCAAGATTCTATGCCAGCAATAAATGCTTCCATTCAGATGTCTTTGCCTACTCAGCTAGCGGTTATTGATGAGAATTTGAAAAGCAGCTGAAAGATACATGAGCAAGAATCACACTGAATGCAACTGCGAATTTATCACCTGCTTCCCATGTGAATTTTTTTTGCATAACTGCCTAGCCTGAACTGTGATGTTAGAGCAGTTAAAACTGATGGCTTCAAGGAACCAGGGGTGCCAACTTGAATAAATTTGCCCATCAACATTGGGGCCCCCGGACCCCTCAAATATTTTATTGGGGACCGAAGACCCCTTGGCCCCTAGGATTTGGCTACTATGGTTCCA
This sequence comes from Podarcis melisellensis, assembly GCF_964234715.1. Classification (NCBI taxonomy): domain Eukaryota; kingdom Metazoa; phylum Chordata; class Lepidosauria; order Squamata; family Lacertidae; genus Podarcis; species Podarcis melisellensis. The sequence continues at coordinate 9,210,252 of NC_138541.1, read as the reverse complement.
AATCTCACATTTTTCACTTAACGATTAATCTGTAGGGGTCAGAGAACTGTCAGCCCCCAAAGAAAAAAGGTTAAAAAAGTAAGAAAATGTGGTCAGGAATGCTTGGAGGAAAGGAATCAAAATGCTCTTATTAAGTATCAAGGTCTCTGAGAACATGCTGTTCAGAAGCTTATACAAAACACTGCACCTAGGCGTTTTTTGTTTAAAAAAACACCCAACTTCAGAACAAATTAAGAAAATCTGTTTTCTCCCACAGCCATGGGAAAGGGATAAACTAGGGACGAAGAGATGAGTTCTCTAAAAATCAGTTGCTTCTAAAAGTCGACACATTATATTTGAATATTTGCACCCTCCCCCCGCAAAAAAACCCCATACAAGTTAATTTGAAGGCATAGCTTAAACCCCCCAGCACACCCTCACAACCCCCTGTCCTCACCTCAGATTTCCAAGGAGAAAAAACAAAAGGTTTTTCCCCCTGAGTCTAAACTATAGTTCTCTGTATCTTTTCTCACTCTGCCTCAAACTGCTAGTCTATTCTTTTCACACAGAGATCCAGCTTGGTTTCCCCAACCTTTACTGTCCCCTCTTTGATTGTTCTGTCCCAAGAAGCAATTGGCCAGCTCTATAGTTCCCATGGCAACATATCGCCCCTAATTTTGCCCAACAAAAGGAAAAAGGCCAGGGCTACCAAGATATATGGGACCATGCCGTACTTCTGACAGCTGATCCTGTTTGTGCCTGGAGATCCTGCATGTCTCTCAGGGATTTCCTTATGATTTCACTCTTCTTTGAAATGTCCCCTGCAATTTCTTTGCCTCCTGGCCTGAGGACTGGGTTTATGAGGTCAATGGAATCATTCAGCTGGGACTTGAAATGAGTTTTCGGTAGAACATTGCCTTGGCGCCCCTGCTATAATCCTGTAGCGCTTTTCAAATACCTTCTTCCTATATTGAATATCTGAGAATCATAGAATTGGGAGGGACCTTTCAGCCCCCACTTGCCAATACAGGAAATTCACTTCTACAGCATTCCAGATAGGTTGAACATCCGGATTCTGCCTTTAAAAAGGGTTCTTTGCCATTTCCACTCCTCTTGCTTTCAAATCAGAAGGTCTTTTTTATTGTGTATCCATAAGAAAAGTGAAGTTGGAACGCGCTGGAATGTAGACAGGTAACACTTGCTTTGATGCAACATCATCTAAGCACCATGCAACCAAATCAGGATGATTGTTCAATAAACAGGTTGTCTGGAAGTGCTTTCAAAGACTGGGGAAAGTGGCCCTGCTCCAAATTGTTGCTGTGCATGCTCTGTTCTATCACTCCTTCCATAAATTATAACTTATGCACAGCTAGCGTGGTCCACTGTGAGCTTTATCCACAATGTTGGCTTTATTCAAGCTGGTAACATTGACCATGGACAGCGACATATCGAAAGTAGATGTTCAGTGACCTCTGGAACACTCCCCAACAGTCTTAGGACTCAGCTACATTAGCCAAAAAACAAAAAACAAAACACACACACAAAAAACCAGTGTTTGAAATGCATTATAGACATGCAACACCAGATGGTGCTGTAGAGCACAAAACATTTCTATGCGATTTTATGTAGAGGTTTTTTCGTTTGTTATAACGATTTAATTTATGACTTATTTTTAGTGGTGTCCCCCCCCCCCCCCGTGTGTAGATTCACCCCTACATACCCTTTGGCAGCTTCTAATCTATTTGCTCTTGTGGTCTCCATCTCAACCTCTGAGCTCTTAGCCGCCTCCTCCTCTCTTGATGCAATTGACTCTGATGTCAGAGTGGAATTCTGCAGAGGTTTTATAGTTTCCTGCATAGGAGCCAACTCCCAGGCGTCAAGGACCCTTCGTCCCCAACATAAAACATTTGAGCGGGCTGGAGGAGGCAAAGTTGAAGGTGCATGCATGCCATATCATGTGATACAATAGAACATTGCTCTATAAAGTGTTATATACCATAAAAACAATGCAATTGTTTGTCCAGGGGCAGGTACCACAAAAAAGGAGCATTGCTGGTAAACGGAATATATTGAGACTATGCACAACAGACTCCAGAGCGCAGCAAAGCAAAGCATCCAGGACAAAACCTGCCCCACGGTTAGGCAGAGAGAGGTGAGCCAGATACTCTCCATAATGAATTCAAGCAGTGGGTCAGATTTTTACTAAGCTTTCCTTTTGCCCCAAAGAGAAGAGACAGGAGGCCAGAGGAAGACTAGAGCTGTGACCTGCAGCTGTTATTTCACAGATAGTGCAATGTTGCCATCTGCAGGCTAAAACAATAAGAATACACATTTCTTCATGAAATAAAACTAGGTTTATTCAGGCTTTGGTGGACTAGAGATCTCTTCAAGAATCCTAGGAACCTGATATTCTAGTGCAGGGGCCAGCAAACTTTTTCAGCAGGGGGCTGGTCCACTGCCCCTCAGACCTTGGGGGGGGGGCGGACTATTTTTTTTCCTGCGGGGGTGGTGGTGAATGAATTCCTATGCCCCGCAAATAACCCAGAAATGCATTTTAAGTAAAAGCACACATTCTACTCATGTGAAAACACTAGGCAGGCTCCACAAATAACCCAGAGATGCATTTTAAATAAAAGGACACATTTTACTCATGTAAAAACATGCTGATTCCCGGACTGTCCATGGGCTGGATTGAGAAGGCAATGGGCCACATCCGGCTCCTGGGCCTTAGTTTGCCTACCCACAGTGGTGTAGCGTGGGGGGGTGCAGGGGGGCCCGGCTGCACCGGGCGCAACATCTGGGGGGCTGCGCTTGCACTCGCAGCTCTCTGAGTGCTAAAATCCATGGGTTAGGGGGCACAAATTACTTGCCTTGCCCTGGGTGCTGACAACCCACGCTACGCCACTGCCTACCCATGTTCCTTATTGGAAACTTAGGTTTTAGGGCTGTCAACCACTGCAACACATTTCACTACACTGGGGAAAACTGTGGCCAGGTGATCTGTGTCCTTCTCTCTCTACTGTCCAGATATGTGGAAGAGCATCTCCATGGCCTTCCAAGGAGCTCTAGAGGGTGTACATACCTATCGTCCTACCCTGTGAGATGGGTGAGCGACTGTCCCAAGGTCACCTAGTGAGCTTGATGGCTGAAGGAGAATTTAAACCCTGGTCTCCATGGTCCTGGTCCAGCACTCAAAACACTAGACCACACTGGGTCTTCCTTTTATGGTTGTCTTTAAAATAATAATAATAATAATAATAATAATAATAATAATAATAATAATGATAAATTTTATTTATACCTCGACCCTCCCCAGCCAGAGCCAGGGCTCAGGGCGGCTAATACCAATAAAATCACAGTAAAAACATAATAGGAGAAATAGGGGGGGGGGATACCAATTTAAAATACAAGTTAAAATGCAGCTTCATCAAAACCTTAAAGGGAGGGAAACATAAGGGTCAGACCGAGTCCAAACCAAAGGCCAGGCGGAACAGCTCTGTCTTGCAGACCCTGCAGGAAGATGTCAATTCCTGCAGGGCCCTAGTCTCTTGTGACAGAGCGTTCCACCAAGTTGGGGCCAGTACTGAAACGGCCCTGGCCCTAGTTGAGACCAATCTAAACACCTTGAGGCTCAGGACCTCCAAAGTGTTGTTATTTGTGGAGCTTAAGTCCTCTGCGGGGGCATACCAGGAGAGGCGGTCCCGTAGGTATGTGGGTCCTTGGCTGCATAGGGCATGGACCACACAGGGTATTCCTTCAAATAGGGACCTGGTGCTAGACTAAGGCCTGTCTGTCTTTGCATGAGTACATGGGGCTCAGCTTCTGCCAACAGCAGCAACTTTGACTCAACTTAGTTCTGCCTCTTGCGTCCCAAAAGCTTACAGATTCCTCAAACCATGGGAATGGCTAAATAGAGACGTGTTTCATAATAAGGGCTGAGCTCCTTTTCCAATGCTGATTTGTATGGTACAAGTCAACACATATTAAGTAACTTTAGTCTGAGCTGATTAACCTTTTGGACCCAGATATACAAACAATGTGAATGGGAAGGTCTGTTGCCCCTCCTTCCTCCCTGGTTCATTTTCTGCTGGCTGGTCTTCTAGCTTGCCTTACATAGATGTTGGGAAGTCTTCCAGAACTCAGAGGGCCTATTCCATTTTCCTTGTGGCATATTGAGATTCATCTCCTATCTCAAAACCTGTCCTGCATTCTGAAGTTTGATATTTGGGATGAAATACTTGGGGGTAGGTAAAGGACGCGGGTGGCGCTGTGGGTTAAACCACAGAGCCTAGGACTTGCCAATCAGAAGGTCAGCGGTTTGAAACCCTGCGACGGGGTGAGCTCCCGTTGATTGGTCCCTGCTCCTGCCAACCTAGCAGTTTGAAAGCACATCAAAGTGCAAGTAGATAAATAGGTACCATTCTGGCGGGAAGGTAAACGGCATTTCTGTGCGCTGCTCTGGTTCACCAGAAGTGGCTTGGTCATGCTGGCCACATGACCCGGAAGCTGTACATTGGCTCTCTCGGCCAATAAAGCGAGATGAGCGCTGCAACCCCAGAGTCGGCCACGACTGGACCTAATGGTCAGGGGTACCTTTACCTTTACCTTACTTGGGGGTAGTGTCGCTTACCTCAGAAATTTAAATGCTACCAGAAAGATTGTCTTCCGAAATCTGCCTCTGATGAAAGGGGACTTCAGTTTTGCACAGTATGTTAGCTCAGGAGGTGTGCATCAGATTAGCTCTTCAAATCAGAATCCACAAAGAACAAGTTCTCCAAGCATGCCTATTTCCTCTTGAGGTTAGATTGGTAGCTGCTTGGAGCAGGACCTTTTGAGTGGTGGCTTCAATTGCCCCTATGTACTGTGGACAGTCCTGCTCCTGTTCCTGTTGTTTTTTAGAAAAAGTTTGAGGATGTCTTTTTTATTTTATTTAATGTGAACACATGCATTAGGCCTCAACCTTTCTCCCAGGTCTCTGGAAATGTAGCAAGAAGAACACACCTCTAGCACATGGGTAGGCAAACTAAGGCCCGGGGGCCCGATCCGGCCCAATCCCTTCTAAATCCAGCCCGCGGATGGTCCGGGAATCAGCATGTTTTTACATGAGTAGAATGTGTCCTTTTATTTAAAATAAATCTCTGGGTTTTTTGTGGGGCATAGGAATTCATTCATTTTACTCCCCCCCCCCAAAAAAAAATTATAGTCCAGCCCCCCACAAGGTCTGAGGGACAGTGGACCGTCTCCCTGCTGAAAAAGTTTGCTGACCCCTGCTCTAGCACATATAAAATGTGTGTGGAGGATTACTAGGCCACAGCTGGATATATAGTGTAAAGTAGCCTTATCCAACCTGGTGCCCTCCAAGTATTTTTTATTACAACTCAAGGATGAAGGGAGCTGTAGTTCAAAACATCTGAAAAGCACCAGCCAGGGAAAGGATGGTGAAGAGTGGGTGGGAAAGAACCTCTGGCAAGCTTTGACATATCACATGCACTGAACAATAGATACTAAAGTACATAAGTCACTCTTTTCATCTGAGGTGTTCTCCTTGAGTTCTCCTTGAGTCTGCCTGGCAACATTGCCTTCTGGCCTTTGTTCTCCTATGAATTTTCTATTTTTATTTTGACATGGTTTCGAATCTGTTGTCTAGCATGATTCTGCTTTTGCCACCACTCCTTTTCTGGCTCAGTTCCCTTGTCTGTAAAATGGGCGTTTTTGTGTGTGATGCCGAATCACAACTGCAAAGCATTTCACCCTCTGAAGCAAAAGAGCTATACAAACAACGTAAGCAGAATCCGTAAATTATAATGAATGGGATTATTTTTCTTATCATTTCTAGGTATGCACTTAGACAACGTTTTTTTTAAAGGCTCTCTCTCCCCTCCCCCCCACCTGTACTGAAACAATCACAAGGCTGGAAATATGAATACAGCTTTTATTAAGATGCCAATATGCCCTAATCAGGTTTCTAGAAAACTAGACAAAGAGATGTGTTCAGAGGTCAGCAGTGTTGACTCAGCAAAATCTAGGGTCTGTGTGCAATCTGAAGTCACAGAAAGTCTTTTCTCGCTGCACCTGCAAATATGAAAAAGAATGTTTCTTTCATGGCTGTGGGAAAGGGATGAATTAATTAGCAAAGATATACTTGTGCAGTGTTAGCACTGAATACATTTGTGCAGAGAAATACATGATCAGCCTAAAGGATTTGCCATGCTACACTTTTAATTCTCAGTCACTTGCAACAGCACAGGTGTAGCATCCTGTCATGAATGAGCCAGCTCCCAGGGAAGACTTGCAGCCAGCTCCCAGTGAAGGTTTGCAGCCAAATGAAGAAAGCAGCCAGGAGCAGAGAGGGTTAACTGCCATGCAGGACGAGCGTTGGCTAGAATGAGATGAGATGGGAGCTGAGCCAATCCCTCCTAAGAATAGGCTAAAGGGAGGGCTGTTAGACAGAAAACAAAGCAAAGGGCGCAAAGTGAGAAAGTTCAATATCTTCTGTAACCGGAAGAGATCTTCAGAAGGGTCATCTTGATCGATGATGGAGGAGGCTGTGTTAAAGCCATCTGAAGCTATCTGTTTGTTTTGACAATAAATCATCCTTTTTAATTAACTACGCTCACTGTGTTATCAAGCTGGGGACTGGACTCCTGACACATCCCAAAGAGATGTTTGTGAAATAAAAACTTCTCAGTGCATACACAGGCACAACACCGTACCCTGCATCACAAACAGAGTTTATTTTTGCTTTCCTACCTACCTGAGCCTTCCCCGCTCCAGAAGACACAAATCATATTCTCACAATTAGTTCTGGGCCAAGCAGTCATCCCCGGTGCATGTGTAAGCCACTTCACTTTGAACCTGAAAATGGGGGGGGGGGGGAGGAATGTTTCATAACTCTATTTTCTAGGGTTGCCATATTTCAAAAAGTGAAAATTCAGAAACAAAAAGTCGTTGAGCTCTTTTTTGGGGCAAAGTTGTTGCGAAATCTCAGAAGAGATTGAAGTTTTTATTTTTTATGAAATTCGCCAAAATTTAGACATCGGTTGCCATACTTCTGGACATACATTTCCTGGACATTTCAGCAATGTCTCTAGTAGGTCCTAGGAACCAGAAATCCAAGGGCTGCTTCCTTGAATTGCTGAGCTAGAGAGACGACTTCTTACCTTCAACCCGCAATACGATGGAGGTGCGTTCAAATGGCAGCAGGTGGATGCAAATGCAGACCTTTGCTCGACCAGCACAGAAATGGTATCTTCAGAGGCACTGGGAAGTGCCTTGTGGTAGTGCTCTCTTAGCCTGCAGAATGGGCATAATATCTGGTTAAAGAAGGCCTTGCATATTGCAATTTCGGGGGGGGGGGGATGACTCATTCAATATGTGTTTCATGAGGCACTACTAAGCCAATGGACTATACTGCTACATAGTGGATTTTTTAAATGTATATTTAGAAACCCAACAGATGACTGGCAGGTTCCTACCAAATCTGATTTTACTTGGTTCTGATCACATGTGAAATTTCACTTCTATTAGCCTACATTGCACCTATGAAAACAAGATTCCCTTTTTCTTGACTGATCTTGGATTGAACCTTTTAATGGCGTGTCACCAACTGGTTCTTGGTTTTGTTGCATCATAAAATGTTTTGATTATTCCAGTTTTGATTAAAACTGGAGAAAGCAATACAGCTGTGTCGCTAGCACTTTGTATGGAACCCCACCTCCAAATCGAATCCTTAACATCTACATCGGGTTAGGGAACATTTTACAACCCAACCATTTTTGGGGTGGGGGGGCACATGCCATTGATCAGAAGAGACAGGTAAAGTGGGTGGAGTAATGGATATAAATTTTTACCTTTGTGAACTAGGGTAGTTTCTAACATGCCACCTCTCTACCCTTCATCCAGACAAGCAGGAAACATAATCAGGTACATCCCAGCCATGCAAAAACACTCAAGGACAGTGAAAAGCAGAGTAAGAATTTGGTGTGGCTGATGAGAGGCATGAGGACCAGACAGGGAGACTTGGAGGGTGGCCTTTGGCACCTGGAATTGAGGTTTTCCCAGCAAGAATACTAATGGCCCAAAAATGGAAACAAGAGGAATTACCGACCTTGAGCGAGTGGAGAATGAAACTTATGGACTATGCAGAATTGGATAAAATGACTGGAAAAATTAGATATCAGAAAGATCACAAATTCTTTGAGGACTGGGGAAAGTTTACGGAATATCTGAAAACTATATGTGATTAACAGACAACGCTAGTGGGTTTTAAAGAGGCTTTGTGATAATACAAGGTATATTGTAAGAATGAAACTGAGATGGAAGGTTAATATCAAATCGGCAATATTACATAGAAAATGTGTAAAGATATGAAAAATGGATGATTGAGGGAGGTGCTGGTGGAAGTTCAAAAAATTGTAAATTTGTAAACATGGTTGTCAAAATTATTTGTAAAAGAAAACTTAATAAAAATTTATTAAAAAAAGGAATTGAGGTTTCCAATCTACAAGCTGAAATAAAATCTTAAGAAATACAGCTACGCCTATACAGTCAAACCTCTTGTTACGTTTGCTTCATGATACGTTTTTTTCAGGTTGCATCCTGCGGCGACCCGGAGGTATCGGAAAAGGTTACTTCTGGGTTTCGCCACTCGCGCATGCGCAGACGCACAAATGACCCGCGCGTATGCAGACGCACAGATGCTGGTTGCGTTCCTTTCAGGTTGCGAACGGGGCTCCAGAACGGATCCTGTTCGCAACCAGAGGTACCACTGTAAATTACATGGGGGTTACAGTGTATTCTGGGGATCATGCCTAAAGCCAATATTGCTTATACAGTGGTACCTTGGTTCTCAAACTTAATCTGTTCCGGAAGTCCGTTTGACTCCCAAAACGTTTGAAAACCAAGGTGCGGCTTCCAATTGGCCCAGGTACCTCAGAAACAATAGCTGACAGCCGCACTAGAAGTTCGGCTTCCGAAAATGTTTGAAAACAGGAACACTTACTTCCGGGTTTTCAGCATTCGGGAGCCGATTTGTTAGTCAACTAAGCCGTTCGAGAATCAAGATTCCACTGTAGTCATAACACACTGGGTTCAATGGTGGCTGGGATCGCCAAAGTCATTTTCCCCAAAACCCAGACTGCTTTCTGCCACCTATTTATTTTTGCCACGTGCAAAACACTGAATGCCCACAAATTTCGGGCTTACTATACAACCACTCCTTATCTAGAAGGTAGCTCTCACCTCTTCTTGAAATCCAGGAAATTATGAGTTGTGTAAGCTCCGCACATTTCATTTCCTTTTGAAAGCAACTCAAATAACTTTGTCGGTGGTTTCTGGAGTTCATAAGGAAAAATGTAGAACAGCAGTCATATTAAGCAGTATATAAGTGCTTTTTCAACAATAATGAAATTCTGCAATGCTGATGCCGCCAGTGAAAAAACCTGTCTCCGTGTCACAGCAAGTCAATAATAATCAGGCTGAGACTAAACTAACTGGTTTCCGTTTGCAGTACTAGTTCTTTCAGCATTCCCTTTAGGGCAGGGATGGGGAACGTGGTCATACAGTCATTTGTCGGACTACAGTTACCATCATCCTTGACCATGCTGGCTGGGGCTGATGGGGGTTAGAGTCTAGAAGCCTATATCTAGAAGCCCACATTACCCTCATATTTTTTATTTTATTTTTAATGTGAAATGAGGAGCGGAAATGGTTTCGTTTAGGGCAGTTTTTCATGTTAATATGCCATGCCATATTCTGGAGACCCCATGGAGGCAGAAGATCGCTCGTGACTGGCCCAAGGTAACTCAGTGAGATTCACTGTTGTGAGGGGGTTTATCATTGAAATAAAAAAAATTAAGGTCATATATATATATATATATATATATATATATATATATATATATGACCTTAATTTTTTTTATTTCAATGATAAACCCCCTCACAACATGAAAGAAACAGGACACGAAATTAATTTTGCAGATTCCAAATTGCTCTTTAACATGGAACATCACCACAAGAGAATAATCATGGAAGCCATCGAGATAGAGAAACACCCTCACAACATGAACAAGCGTGACGACACATCCCGCTTGCCAGACATCTGGAAATTAGCCCTCCCCACAAAAACTGACACCAGATCCAGAGGCACACAGAACGCCATCACCAATCAACCACACCAGACCCAAACCCAGACCCTCTCCACAGATAAATTACAGACACCATCCAGTAGCCAAACCATGGTGGCACCTCCGGATGCTGCACCCCCCTGCAATCCCTACACAGATCTGGCTGACACAGGCCACAAAACCACAGCTCGCCCCTATACACGAAGCCAAGCCAGAGCACAACTAAGTGCAGTACAGCCATCTTCTCAGAAAAACTCTTCACAAAGTTCAAGAGGTCAAGACACAAAGACTTTAGCAACTAATCCACACCTAATGACCCACCTAAGTGGTACTCAGGATATCACTCAAGAAATCACTCAAGATATCCCTCAAGTAATTAAGGAACAAAAGAAGAAAAGGCACACTAGCCTGGGAACTTCCTCTCTGCCCAGAACATTGGAGGCTATACACCACACCCCCTCAACAGTATTTATAGGAACTCAAACACTGAGATCCTGCTCTGTTCCAGTAACAAGAAGCCGAAAGCACCAGCCTGAAGATGACGAGTGAGACCTCGTCGAAACGTCGCCTAGACACCCCAACTTTTACACGGGAAGACACCCGAGGACACCAAAACCTGCATATATATATATATATATATAATATAAATGTTCATAAATGTACCAAGCAGGCGCATACATAGATGTGTGGACCACATGTCTGGAGCAGCACAGGAGGACCACCCTGAAACCATTTTCACTCCCAAACTGACCACATGTTTTCTCTGCAAGGAGGGAGGAGGTGGGGGAGCCTTTTCCTTCACAAATCCTGTCTTAAGGGTTTGTCTGTGTATGAATAGGGTGAGCCTGTGACCTGGCTCAGGAACTAAGTATTTGTCATTACAAAAGACTAGCTAGGCTCTCCAGGGTATCCAATCAAGTAACCATTAACAGGTAACTTGCCAGACAGGAGATAAACAATGCACTCTGTTGTAGATCACCTCTTCTGTGATGTAGGTATGATGTTTCTGAGGGTGGTCTTGGACTCCAAGGCAGGCAATTTAAAATGTCTATATAAGGGCAGACACACCTTTGTTCTCCTTTCCTGCATGTGAGGGGAGCACCCTGTTGCAACAGTTCAATAAAGATCAGGTTTCTAAGCTGCTCTGCTTCTCAATATTCTCTGGTTGGCCTCTGTTCTTTTCTCCGCCCGATGGAGAACCTACAAAGGGCTCTATAAGGGCTCTTGTGTCCCACATAAGGGAATAAGGGCAGATTTTCGTTTATTACATCATAGAATCCAAGAGTTGGAAGGGACCACATGGGTCATCTAGTCCAACCGCCCTCTTTTGCCCAACATAGGGATTGAACCCATTATCCTGAAAGTAAGATTGAGGTTGGATGGCCATGTGTCATGGATGCTTTAGTTGAGATTGCTGCAATGAAAGGGGTTGGACTAGATGACCCTTGATGGATTACTTCCAACTCTATGTCTCTTTCAGACCGGGCTCTTTCAGGTTTTAAAACTAGGGCACACTATATATGGGGCTGCCCTTGACATGCAACCTTCATCTGGTCCAAAATGCAGCTGCTAGCCCCCCCTCTAGGGCCCAGAGGGGGGAGAGTGCGGTCTCCAAAGGCTGATGGATCGTCAAATGACTGATAACTGTGGAATAAGGTTTATCTACATTGTAATATTCCAAACAGTTTTGCCTAACAATTTAACTTGGAAGGTACTGGTTGAATGAAGCTCAAAAGGAAGGTTTGGGCAATTAATGATTGGAAGTTGCTGAGCCATTAAACTTCAGATAACAGGCTTGGACAACATCCCGGATTGGAACGGAGACAGAGGAAGCTGCGCTGATGCAAAGACAGTTGGAAAAATATATACTAACGAAGCTGTATTCGACGGATGAAAGTACATGATGTTTGACATGATTGAGAATCGTGGACTCAGGGACGGAGAATTATAAAGCGTCAAAATCGAGATGTGGAAAATATGGAAACAAAGAGGAGAGTCAGGACTGAGATGTGGAGATATGCTTCAGAGATCCAGACCGTGGGGAGCTCCAAAAAATTAATAATTATAATTTGGACCATAACTTGGTGTTTTTTTATTTTAGTTTTTTATTTTAATTTATTTAATTGGAGCATTATGATTGGATATATTAATTGGGTGTTTTCTATTGGAAAATCAATAAAAATGATTTAATAAAAAAGCAAAAACAAAATGCAGATGCTAGCTGGCTGGGCTTCTGTTTAGAAATGAAAAGAAGCTTTCAGAACTATATTGCATCTTACCTTTCCGGCAAAACAAGCAGCGGGGTCCTCCGTGCCACAACAACTGTTTGCCACTGTTAGGCTATCGTCATAGAGAGCAACGAGAAGAGCTTCTGGGGCATACGTAAATGTCTGGGCAAAGCGGTGTATATAGCTGCAACAGAGAGAAAAGCGTCTCAGAACATTTCACAGAACGTTTGCGCTAGGTCTTCCTATGCTCTTATAAAGGTAAAGGGACCCCTGACCATTAGGTCCAGTCGTGACCACTCTGGGGTTGCGGCACTCATCTTGCTTTATTGGCCGAGGTACCCGGCCTACAACTTCTGGGTCATGTGGCCAGCATGACTATGCTGCTTCTGGCGAACCAGAGCAGCACACGGAAACACCGTTTACCTTCCCGCCGGAGTGGTACCTATTTATCTACTTGCACTTTGACGTGCTTTCGAACTGCTGGGTTGGCAGGAGCAGGGACCAAACAACGGGAGCTCACCGCGACCTTCTGATTGGCAAGTCCTAGGCTCTGTGGTTTAACCCACAGCGCCACCCATGTCCCAGCGACACCCGCGTCCCATATATCATATATATATATGACCATATATGCAGCTAACCAGGACTTTTATCAAGCAGCTAACCTTTTATTCTTCATGAATAAGTACTTGAAAAGTTTGTTTTAGGAAGGAATTAGTTCCAGTTCATTCCTCACCTTACAAATGAATTAGTACCCAAGGCTCTGGATCAAGGCTGGCACAGTGGTATCTCGGGTTACAGATGCTTTGGGTTACGCGTTTTCAGGTTACGGATGCGCCAAAACCCAGAAGTACCAGAACGGGTTACCTCTGGTTTTCGGGGCTCATGCATGCGCAGAAACGCTAAATCATACTTTGCGCATGCGCAGAAGCACCAAATCGCGTCACATGCGTGCGCAGACGCAGTACTGCGGATTGCGAACGTGCCTTCTGCATGGATCATGTACGCAACCTGAGGTTCCACTATACTGTTCTCTTTCTATTTTAATTATTGGTATGGGTTTAACCAGTGCTTTTTCCCTAAAAAAAAAAAAAAATACTCATATTGAAATACTGTCCCTCAATCAGGCCAAACTTAGATTCACAAAATGTTTAGGGGTATGTGTACCCCTGTGTCCCCTCAGAAAAAAAGCACTGGGTTTAACAGATTTCACATATGTATAGAGTTTTAATTTTATCAATGTTTAATTGTTTTTAAATGACTGGCTTCTTTGAGAAAATGTTTGTACCGGTTCTTGTTTTTAACTGTAAGTTGCATTTGAGTCCTGTCCGGGGGAAAATGCAGGTTGTGAAAAATAGATATATAATAATGATAATTAGGGCTGCGTGGCTACTTTTTTCTTCAAAATAAACACATTCAGTTTCAGTCCTGCATATTACAACACATCATAGCTTGTCTGGGAGAACTTAAATGTTTTTCCTTGGTGCCTAAGGCCCCAGTCTCTTCCACAAGTCCTATCACTGATGAATTAAGAAATGTCCTGTTACCTTCAAGTCGGGTGGGAAAAAAGCATATAAGTGGGTTCTCCCACCTTTTTGACGCAGGTTTATGTTGAAGTGGGAATTAAGGTCAGTTTGCAATTTTGAGTTTGGAACCAGCAGGTGTTGCCAATAATGAATAAGCACATTTAAATTACAGCTAATTAAAAAGCTTATCTCTAGGAAAGTGTGTGTGTGTGTGTGTGTGTGTGTGTGTGTAGGGGCACACTTACTTATAAATTTCCCGCTGTCTACAGTCCACATTACACAGGCATTCAGGAGTCGGACGCGCAACATTTGAACTGTCGGTATTCTTGTCCCATGGCAAGGAATATATGCATACGTATTTCTGCAAGGAGCCAGCATTGTCTAGGCAACAGTCGCTAATTCTTTTATCTTGGGTTGAGAGTTTATTGCAGGTTTTGGCAGTGTGGTTCGACACCTGGGGAGGAAAGGCAGCCAATGATTCCGCAACAAAACTGAACCACATGCGATGGTTCGTGTGGAAGGATGAGGGACCAATTTCATGTGGCGTGTCCAGCCACAGAGGCCAATTTCAAAGTAATTAACTAACTCAACATTTTTAAAATCCACCTTTTGGGAAAGGGCCATAGCTCAGTAGTAGAGCATCTGCTTTGCAGGACTGGAAATGTCCACTGTTTGAAACCCCAGAGACTTAACTTCCTTTTTTAAAAAAAAATATTTATTGGGATTTTTAATAAAAGAAATACAAAAATAATAAACAACATTGCTTTGTTTTAACAAAATTTCATAACTTCTTTAGACTTCCTCACGTCTCCCGCTCCCACTTACATCGTTAATAAATTTTTCCAAGCAAATTATCATCTTATTTGCAATTTTGTAACCACTCATTTAAATATAATATAACAATTCTCCAACAAATTTTGTTTCTCTTAATCTCACTTATCATCAAATTCCGATCCACTTTAGTGATGGCCAATTATTTATAACCAAGCATCCTTCTTAACATTCCACTAAATCACAATATTTCTGTAAATAAATCTTAAATTTCTTCCAATCTTCTTCGATCCTTTCTTCTCCCAGGTCTCGAATTCTGCCAGTCATCTCCGCCAGAGACTTAACTTCCGGTTAGTGTAGACAATACTAAAGTAGATAAACCAGTGACTTTACTCAAGATAAAAAAGAGCCATATGTCCCTGCTTCACCTGAAATGTCCCAGGGGAGAAATATACCATCAAGGACTGGCTGAAGAGTAGTGGCAGAACCCCCTAGGGCAGGCACAGGCAAACTCGGCCCTCCAGATGTTTTGGGACTACAACTCCCATCATCCCTAGCTAACAGGACCAGTGGTCAGGGATGATGGGAGTTGTAGTCCCAAAACATCTTGAAGGCCGAGTTTGGCTATACCTGCCCTAGGGCGATCTCAGAGGAGGAAGGCTCAGAACCCGGGGAGTGGTGGTGGGACACTGAGAACAAGTCAGAGGATGAAGCAGGGGCAGAATGATTGGAGGCTGAAGAAGCAGCAGGCTTGAGTGAGAGAGAGGAGCCAGATGCAGAAATAACTCATGGCTAGAGGCAGCAGAAGCATTCACCAAGCTTGCCTTTCCTACTGCAGCAAGCTCCCCTCCTCCCTTGCCTCCATGTTTAAGGCTGCTTTGGAGGCATCCAGCTGGGGAGGAGAGTTAGTGGGAAGTGCTCTAGTTATCTCCCGCTTGGACTACTGCAATCTGCTCTATGTGGGGCTACCTTTGAAGGTGACCCGGAATCTATTAACAGGAAAAGTAAGATACGTAAGACACCAAGTGTTCACCAAAGATTGGGAAAAGTATGTAGATTATCTGGAATGTATTAGTGAAGGACAAATAACGCTAAAGGGATTTAGAGACGCACTGTGAAAGACTAAGAGTTATTGTACAAAGCAAACAGGAATTAGGAATCGGCATAATGACAATATAAGTAATGAAACGTGTAACCTTATTTATTGCTTCGAATGATTTACGGACAGGCTGAAGGAAGTCCCGCAAAAGATGACTATGTTATATGGATGATATGGAAATGATAATTGTTGTTTATTATTTTTAATTTTTCTTTTCTGTGTATTTTTTTTCTTTTTTTGTATTTGTGTGTTACTTTGTATGCTTTTTGGAAATAATCAATAAAAAGAAGGATAAAAATAAATAAATGAAGGTGACCCAGAAACTTCAATTAATTCAGAATGTGGCAGCTAGACTGGTGACTGGGAACAGCCGTCGAGATCACATAACACCGATCTTGAAAGACCTGCATTGGCTCCCAGTATGTTTCCGAGCACAATTCAATGTGTTGGTGTTGATCTTTAAAGCCCTAAATGGCCTCAGCCCAGTATACATGAAGGAGCGTCTCCACCTCCTTCCACTGAGGTCCAGTGCTGAGGGCCTTCTGGCGGTTCCCTCATTGTGAGAAGCAAAGCTACAGGGAACCAGGCAGAGGGCCTTCTCGGTAGTGGCACCTGTCCTGTGGAACGCCCTCCCACCAGATGTCAAAGAGAAAAATAACTACCAGACTTTTAGAAGACACCTGAAGGCAGCCCTCTTTAGGGAAGCTTTTAATGTTTAATAGGTTATTGTGTTTTAGTCTTTTGTTGGAAGCCGCCCAGAGTGGCTGGGGAAACCCAGCCAGATGTGCCGGGTACAAATAATAAATTATTATTATGATTATTATTATTATTATTATTATTATTATTATTATTATTATTATTATTATTATACAAGGACCTTCAGTCCTGGCAACTATTCCATGGGGGCCAGTCCTTGGTGCTTGGGATGCTGTTTTCTTGAATAAAGAGCTAACTTTTCTGCTTGTCTCTACGTCTTGAGTGCTGACCTACATCTGAACCAGCCCTGACATATACAGTGGTACCTCGGTTTTTGAAAGTCTCCGTTGAAGAACATTTCAGAACTCGAATGCCAAAAACCGGGAAGTAAACGCTTTGGTTTTCAAATGCGCCTCGGAAGTCGAACATGCCACACGGCTTCCGTACTGAGTTTTCCATATTGAGTTTTCCATTTTCGAACAATTCAGAACTCGAATGGTCTTCCGGAATGGATTACGTTCGAAAACTGAGGTACCACTATACGTTGTCCAAACCAAAAATGAACTGATTGAAACATGCCTACCTTCCTATAGGTAAACTTTTGGATATTCTTTTTTGGAATTCATAGACTCATTGCACTAAATCCACACTTCCTTGGAAGTAAGTATTGAAATATGTAGAACTTGCTTCCAAGTATATGGCTCAATCTGTGTTACGTAGTCGGCATGATCACATGACATAGTTCTTCCTGTCTTGTACCATTTTGGAACCAGTGGAGAGCAGGATCACAGTTCTGAATGCCCCATATAAAAATTGTTCTGCAGATGGAAAACCAGCACATAGAAGACTAGTTGAGAAGGCCCAGTTAAAGCCCATCTCTCTGATTTGCTTCTTTTCCATGTGGAGTTGGAAGCGGTACAACCCAGCAAGAGCCATCTCACCTGATTCTGCAGATAAGAGGACTCCGCCATTCCTGTCGGACACAGAATGCTCTACTATTTTCAACAGAATGACAACGGTCATCAATGTGAAACGGCCTTTTGCTCCTGAACGCTCACCTCCTTCTGGACGCAGTCTTCTTCCAATGAATCGCAGCACTTGGCAAGCACTTCCGAAGCATCTTCAGCAAGGGATAAGATATCCTCAACAGAAGCATTTGGACTTTTCTGAGTATATGTTATGAAATAGCTAGACATGGGCAGAGAAAATAAGTGGGAATTTAAATTAGTGTAGCTATCCCAAAATGGTCCATTCAAAAACCCCTAAAAACTCTGAAACCCCATTTTAAAATACAATATACAGTGGTGCCTCGCAAGACGAAATTAATCCGTTCCGTGAGGCTCTTCGTATAGCGGTTTTTTCGTCTTGCGAAGCAAGCCCATTGACAGCTTAGCGGATTAGCGCTACAGCTGTCAAGCGGCTTCCAGCGATCAGCTGTTAAGCGGCTTATCAGCGGAACAGCTGATAAGTGGCTTAGCGACTTTAAAAAAGGAAGAAAAAAGCGAAAAAAACCCGCGGGGGGATGCAAGATTTTTTTCGTCTTACGAAGCAACCCCATAGGGGAATTCATTTTACGAAGCGCCTCCAAAACGGAAAACCCTTTCGTCTAGCGGGTTTTTCGTCTTGCGAGGCGTTCGTCTTGCGGGGCACCACTGTACTCCTATAGAGACTCCTTATACTGAGTTTAAAACCAGAATTGCATTTGGGTAGAAACTGTTTTCTCAGGCGGCTAGTCCTAGTCTTTGTAACTCTCTACCTTCTTCCAGAAGGCAGAAGCTGAAAGAGATCATTTCAGGAGTGTGCACTATCCTGCACTATCTTTGCAGCTTTCTTATGGCACCTGGAAGCATAGATTTGATCCAAGGTGGGAAGAGTGCAGCCAATTATTCTCTCTGCAGTCTTTACAACCCTGGACAGCATTGTTTTTCCCCTGGCCGTGCAGCTCCTATTATTATTATTATTATTATTATTATTATTATTATTATTATTTACTGCCCTATACCCAGAGGTCTCAGGACAGTTCACAGAATTGCTGCAACATGCCTATTAGCCCTATATGGCATTCTTGTCTGAAGCAGTGTAGGAAAGGGGGCAGTGACTGGCTCCATTTCCCAAATCCTCTGATACTCTCTGACCTTCCCACATTTAGTGTGGTGTATTCTAACCATGCTAAGCTAAACGTGTGAAGAATCCCAGTCCCTAATATGTGTCCAGGCAACAATAGGTCTATTGTCATGATCTGGCTTCAGGCAGTGACCTGGACACAGTGGATGGGAGAACCAAAAGGTTTATAGAGGATCTATACTATAGGGAACCTCTGGCCCAACTTGGAAGCTCCTGAGTGAAGGAGAGAGGGAGACTGTGGCTCTCCCAGTTTCTCATTTTTCCATTCTTAAATTCAGTTCTCCACATTTCTCCAGCAATTAGTGATTTTTTGTTTAAATCCTCATGAAAATTCATTAGCATTTTAGTGTGAATTTCGCCAGACAAACACATTTTTGTATGCAGTTTGGGCTAATGTTCAAGTTTTAGTAAACCATTTCCCTTAACATAATGCATGTTTGCATGTTATTTTCTCTAATACATTCATTTTTATGCAAACTCCCCCTTATATTATTGTCTAGTTGAAAATTGCATTGCAAAATTCAGTAAAGTGTGATTTATTTATTTATTGGAACGATGGTTGTGTTTCAGTTCTCATATTGTTTTGCAACATGTGAATTAGGTAGGTTTACCTTTTACCTTTAGATATGAAGTGAATCATTTTTGTGTGTGCCCTAGACAGAATTCTTATGTCCTGCTGCATTTGAAAAACACGACTTGAAAGACACATTTGGATATGGTAGCAAATTTGGTACTATCCCATGAAATTCCATTGCAGTTTGCTTCTTCCAACCCAGATAGATCTATCCAAGCTTTCACAATGAACAGGAACTACCAAAAATTCAGAGATTCAACAGGTAAAGTTCTGACTTGCCATAAATACATAGGATGCAGAAGGTTTGCTTTGTACCTGAGTTTTGTTTTCTCTTTCCCAAACACGGAATAGCGGGAGCACGCTTTGTTGGACAGATCAGTGAGCATCATGAGAGACTTCCTCTCCAGCTTCTGCAGCATAAAAGAAAGAGGTGAGATCAAACACTTGACACACTTAGTGAAGGGATCTGCTTCTAGCAGATCTGGAAGTTCCTGTTAACAGGAATCCGAAATATAACAGAGCTTTGCAATCACACATTTTCACTCAATTTAGTTGTCAGGGATGTGAGGCGAGTGGTCACGAGGAAGTCCTAGTACTCCGTCATAGAATACCAACCCGTAAAATGGGTGTTAGGAAAATTCCTTCCCAGAGTGAAAGAGAGAGCTCTGAGGAACAAGGGGAGTGGCAGGAAGGAGGACACAGAGCGTTGCTTCCTTCACATGCGGAGAGTGAAGCGAGCCCCTCCTTGTTGGGATGCGTCCAGGGAGTCGGTCCAGTATACCTGAAGGAGCGTCTCCATCCCCATCATTCTGCCTGGACACTGAGGTCCAGTGCCGAGGGCATTCAGGCGGTTCCCTCATTGCGAGAAGCCAAGTTACAGGGAACCAGGCAGAGGGCCTTCTTGGTAGTGGCACCCGCCCTGTGGAATGCCCTCCCACCAGATGTCAAAGAGAAAAATAACTACCAAACTTTTAGAAGACATCTGAAGGCAGCCCTGTTTAGGGAAGTTTTTAATGTTTAATAGGTCATTGTATTTTAGTGTTTTGTTGGAAGCCACCCAGAGTGGCTGGGGAAACCCAGCCAGATGGGCGGGGTATAAATAATAAATTGTTGTTGTTGTTGTTGTTATTGTTATTTGGGAGGCCTCCAGCTGGCTCCAGCCACCGGCCGGCAGCCGGGCGGAAGCCAGCAGAGATAAGAACTCTTTGCAACGAAAGTGGTGGACAGAGACATGTGTAAGTCTATTTACAGGCATTTATTCAGCATCAGGAACAAAGGGAAAAACATGTCTGCTTCCCTTTCGTGTCCAAGCAAACAGCAGTATAGCAAAAGCAATATACAACGGAAGTTCCCAGCAGACTGTGCTGGAAGTAAACAGACATGTGACATACAACAATCCACACATCTGTTCTCAAGGTGGAATGGAACTATATCCTAACACTCCCATCCCGGAAGGCAAGTCGTAAATTTTCAGGACAGTGTCAGGCAGGCAGAGGGGCCGCAACTCTCAGACACGCTTTCAGGGGAGGAGGCACAAGCTGCTCGTGGATCCCCTCATATTAGAAGGATGGCCAGAGTTCAGGCTTGGTGTCAAGCCCACAAAAGGAGGAGCAGATGGTGTATTTCCTGTTGGAAAAGAGCTCACCCCCCCATTGGGTTCATCTGACCTACTGAGGGCGGAAGACTGAGCTGCGTGCTCGTAATGAACTATTGTGTAAATACCAATAAATCTGAAAATTATGAAAACGCCGGCCTGCCGTCTCTTGGTGTGAGAGGGAGATCGTAAATCCTGACAGTGAGAATCAAATGTTTACCTCACAGAGATGTGAGAATCTCTGTGGTGTCTCTCCATCAACTGCATTACAGGCAACGGCCAATTTACGCACATCCAATGGGCACCGTGACTGTGAACATGCGCATTGTGCCGAACTCATTAGCGACTTTAAAAATGGCAAAAAACGCCCCTAAAAGCACCCAGAAAGGACAAAATTTGCAAAATCCTGGCAATCCCAGGAGCCTTTGCACCGACCTTTGAGGCCTGTGGAGAGTTGGCGTTTGAGCTAGGAGGTTTGGAGGGAGCGATTGTAGTGAGAGTTTGGTGTCTGGTAAGTTCTGCTGGGTTTTTCAAGGGTTTCCGGAGATTTAGAGGGTGTTTGCAGGCTTTTCCAATGGCGTTTCCAATATATGCAATTTCACGTAACCATGGAACCTTGGAACATAACCGCCGTGTAAATTGGGAGTTGCCTGTACTTTGAATAGTTCTGCACATGAGTCAAGGACAGCAAAAAGTGAGTTCCACCCAACTTCTCCAATGGAGAAGGTCTGTAGCCTAGTAGAAGAATATCTGATTGCATGCAGGAGGTCCCAGGTTCAAGCCCCAACATTGCCAGGTAGGTCTGGGAAGATTCCTGGGCTGAAACCCTGGAGAGCCATTGCTAATCAGTGTAGCCAATACAGAGCTAGATCAGGCTTCCTCAACCTTGGCCTTCCAGATGTTTTGAGGCTACAGTTCCCATCATCCCTGACTACTGGTCCTGCTAGCTAGGGATCATGGGAGTTGTAGGCCAAAAACATCTGGAGGGCCGAGGTTGAGGAAGCCTGAGCTAGATGGACCAATGGACTGGCTCAGTATAAGACAGTATCCTATGTTCCTAACTCTGTGGGTTTAAGCTTTTGACAGATACTGAGGTTGGGAGCAGGGCCAGCCCACCCATGAGACAAGGTGAGGCAACTGCCTCAGGTGGCAAGATCCACACAGGCAGCAGATCCAGACTCCAAGGAATGCACAATGGCAGGGAAGTGTGAGTTCTGGCACTTCTTCTTCTTCTTCTTCTTCTTCTTCTTCTTCTTCTTCTTCTTCTTCTTCTTCTTCTTCTTCTTCTTCTAAAAACCCATTGCAAATATGCACAACATGGTGCCCTTAGGTGGCTGGCAATGCTACAAATTGTGAAGCATCACTGAGAAGGCATTTGATGTGCTTGGTGCTTAAAGTTCATTTGTCAGGGAAATGGCTGCCGGCATCGGGCCGCAGCTGAATTGGAAATGCAATGCGTTTAGTCCTGAGAAAGAAAGCACCAACCTCTTTTAAGAAGCAGACTGTGGGTTGCGCATGGGTACAACACGTTCCGACGATGGACAAGTAGGTCGTTGTGGAGGCGATCAAGAGTGGCAAAGGTGTATGACTATGGTCAATGGAAAACTCATACAGAAACCTAGAAAATGGACCACAAAGGAGAACATAAGTGATTGCATATCACAAGTGAGGTCAGCGAAATCTTTGCAGCTATTTCCGCTGTCAGACTTCTCCAAGTGCTGAGTTTCCACATTTTATGCTGCAAAGGGATGGTAAATTTTAAATTCTCCTAACAGGATGTTAACTCATAGAAGTGATAAGAGGAAGGATAAATAATAAATAATATCCTATCCAACCTCCAAATCCCTCCAATATTAAATCCCCAGCTGTGCAAAACAACGAGATGAAAACCTGTTTGTGGTTTTAAAGCTCTTTCTTGCTTCACAAACACCTCACTGGAAAGAACTTTGGGCAAACTGGAGAAAAAACAAGTTTCTAGAAGGAAAATATATGGGGTGGTATATTTGCATTATAACAGACCCAGGAAGGAGCCATAGCTCAGTGGGTGGAGCACATCACGTGGTTTGAGTGCAGAAGGTCCCAGCTTTTCCTCTCTGTTGTTGAGAGTAGAAAACTAATTCTAGGCTGAAAAATCCCCACCCCACAGACTACTGTTGGTGGACAGGAGTGAGCTAGCTGGATCAATGATCTTGACTCAGCAGAACTACAGTGGTACCTTTGGTTGCGAACGGGATCCATTCCGGAGGCCCGTTTGCAACATGAGCAGAATGCAACCCGCATCTGTGGGTCACGATTCACCACTTATGTGCATGCGCGTGACGTCATTTTGCGCATCTGAGCATGTGTGAGTGGCAAAACCCGGAAGTAACCCTTTCCAGTACTTCCGAGTCGCCACAGGACGCAACCTGAAAATGTTCAATCTGAAGCAAATGTAACATGAGGTATGACTATATTATGATAGGATAATCAGTAGATGGAGGAGTTAGGACCTTTAGCATTCTCTCCAACAGCAGGGATCTGTCTCCATGGCTCCCCTGAGCCCATGAGACCTGGACCAGCCATCAGTGTGTGGACTCTGGTGCCTAAACGGGACAGGTAAGTGGCACAGCCATCAGAGATGGACTCTGGTGCCTGAATGGGATAGGTAAGTGGCACAGTTGAAATGCACACATGACTCACCTGTCTGCAAAGTCCTGGGGGTCCTTTCTGAAGGCCCCACATAGTTCCTCATTGGATGGCTCCACATATGTATGGAACTCCTTGGGTGGGTGCTTCAAAGCTGCCAGGCACAACTTTCGTTCAAGGCCTTCCTCACGGCAACAGGCAGCTGTCCCTGGATGCTTCGGGAAAGGGTTATTTGGGTCACAGGATTTGGCCGAGAGTGCCAAAGACTGGGTGGGAGGAAGAGAGAGCGAAGGAAAAAAGAGGGAAAGGTTATAGGTTTGCCTAAGTATTACAGCCTCTGATACATAAGATCACAAGAAAAAGCACTGTCTGATCAAAGGGAAATCTAGGTGGAATCTACACGCGCATAAAAAACACTGTGAAAATGTTTTTTTGAAAAACCTTTTGAAAAATACATTGAATTTTGGGACAGATTACCTCTGCATGTGACTAGAGGTGAGCGTGGCCTCACCTGTGCAGGTAATGACAAAAGCACAGGGCAGGACAGCCATCTCTCTCTCTTTGACCACATGCATCAAAAAAGCAACATCTGCTTAGCCAAAGATGCTCTCGTGGCTTCCAGCCAAGAGAGGACAAAGGGACTGTCTCTTTATGTGATAGTTTCCAAGTGTGTGTTACTTTTCTGAGCTAAGTCTGCCTTCTGGGATCCAATTGTGAACAGAATGTGAGTAAATTCTTTTTATACTTTTATAGAAGACTGCGTCGTGTCTTATCTTTTATGAGGGAATAAGGGGAAAATACCAGAACAGTTATTCTAGAGGCTTTGGTGAGCCTGAGCAAACGCATCCGCTGAGTTTAAAAAGAGGAATGTTACTCTGCTAAATTGTAGAACTTGTTAACACAAGTTGGAAAGGATATAATCAAACAATAGATGCCCTCCTGCATCCCTGAACATTCCCACATGACCTTCCTCAAACTCCTCAAACCCCTGCTATCAGTGCTGCATCCCTCTTCTCCTGCAGCGTCAGAAGAAGAGGTGTGTGTGATCTCCACCATTCCTCATCCGTCTCGCCAATCTCTGACAGTTTAGAATGGAGCAGCCCAGCAGGAATCATAGAATCATAGAATCATAGAGTTGGACGAGACCACAAGGGCCATGGTGTCCAACCCCCTGCCAAGCAGGAAACACCATCAGAGCACTCCTGACATATGGTTGTCAAGCCTCTGCTTAAAGACCTCCAAAGAAGGAGACTCCACCACACTCCTTGGCAGCAAATTCCACTGTCGAACAGCTCTTACTGCCAGGAAGTTCTTCCTAATGTTTAGGTGGAATCTTCTTTCTTGTAGTTTGGATCCATTGCTCCCTGTCCGCTTCTCTGGAGCAGCAGAAAACAATCTTTCTCCCTCCTCTATGTGACATCCTTTTATATATTTGAACATGGCTATCATATCACCCCTTAACCTCCTCTTCTCCAGGCTGAACATGCCCAGCTCCCTTAGCCGTTCCTCATAAGGCATTGTTTCCAGGCCTTTGACCATTTTGGTTGCCCTCCTCTGGACACGTTCCAGTTTGTCAGTGTCCTTCTTGAACTGTGGTGCCCAGAACTGGACACAGTACTCCAGGTGAGGTCTGACCAGAGCACATGGGTGAACCAGCAGAGGCAGCCCCATCCCACGGCAGGGACAGCGGCCCCCTTGGGAGCTACCCTGAACTACCATGGTGGCAGTCCGAGCTCTGACAAGCACAATCTGGCCAGCTGACTGGGGGGGAAGGGAGGAAGGACAGCAAGTGCCCTGGCCATGATGCTGACGTCCACGCAGCCACCAACTGTTGCTCACTGAGCCTGCCTGAGTGCACGCTGGCCTGACCTCGACTTGGAAGGATCATGGCATGATGAGGGGGCATGGAGGGGGCAGGGGAACCCCCCCGTCACCTGCCATACCCCCCAATGGTCTCCTCAAGTTGGTACCACTTAGCACTGAGAAGGGTTGGGTGCACATATATGCTTGTGGAAGTGTACCTCTGTTGTGTAGCATTCCGGGTCGGCTCCCTCAACGCAGCATTTTTCCGCAAGGGCGACAATCTCCACCGCGATACTCTTGACTTCCTCAAAGGTGCTGTTGGTATACTTCCTGCTGTTCATGATAATTGCTCTGCGAACCAACAGGAGGGAAAGGGTATTATAATAATCTTAGTATAATCCAAAGTGCTGGTTTTGCCCTATGGAGCCTTAAATGGCTCAAGGACCATATGAACCTACACGGACCCTGAGAGCATCCTCTGAGGCCTTCTTTCATGTGCCTCCTCCTCAAGAGGTCCAGATGGTGGCAACATGAGAATGGGCCTTCTCTGTGGTGGCTTCCCACTTGTGGAATGCTCTCCCCAGGGTGGTTTGCCTGGCACCTTCATTATATACCTTTATGAGCCTGGTGAACATTTCCCTCTTCAACCAGGCCTTTGGCTGGTTAACATTTGATACCTTTTAAAATGTGTTGTGGGAAGGGGGTGGGGCTCATTGGTTTACTTTTCTTCTTATTTTTTATATCATGTACTTTGTGTTTTTTATCTTGCACTTTTATGTTGTGAACCACCCTGAGATCTATGGATGAAGGGCGGAATGCAAAACAAACAGACAGACAGACAGACAGACAGACAGACAGACAAGCAAAATGACAATCATGGAATTGTGGAGTTGGGAGGGATTCCAAGGGCTTTGTTGCAATCAAGCAATATATCAATTTTGTTTAATAACGGTAAAAATAAAATAAACATTTCCATGCTATACTGTTGCCACCACCAGCAGCCCCCAAAACCCTAGACACAAAAAGCCATTCAATTCCACATTCTGGCAGTCTCCACCCACAATGCACTAGGCCTAGGACCTTCGCACCTACGGGACTGCCTCTCCTGGTATGTCCCACGGAGGACCTTACGGTCTTCAAACAAAAACATCTTGGAGGTCCCGGGCCACAGAGAGGTTAGGCTGGCCTCAGCCAGAGCCAGGGCTTTTTCGGCTGTGGCCCTGATTCAGTGGAACACTCTGTCACAAGAGACTAGGGCCCTGCGGGACTTGTCATCTTTCCACAGTGCCTGCAAGACAGAGCTGTTCCACCAGGCCTTTGGCCAAGGCACAGTCTGACCCCCTCCTTTGGTAATCCTCATAGAACTCTAGCCCAATGGTTGTCATTAATTTGATTCTGAATTGATTTTAGAATGAATTGATTTTAGAATATATTTCAATTAATTGATTGTGATTTTATGTAAACTGTGTTACTTTTATTGTTGTTAGCTGCTCTGAGCCTGGCTTCATCTGGAGAGGGCAGGATATAAATAAATTATTATTATTATTATTATTATTATTATTATTATTATTATTATTATTATTAATTTATTTCTCCCTCAGATTCAGCCTGCCTTACCAAATGGCTGTGTGATCCACCAAACTCTCTCCTTAAGTTATTGGGTTCTGATCTGGCTCCTCCCCCCCCCCCCCCCGGCTTAGCTCAGTATTTTTGAAACCAAACAGGGACAGCCCTGTTCAGAAACAGATATTTGATATCTCCCTTTTACAACCAGAGCTACCCCATTTTGGCTGGTCTGAAAGAAAGCAGGTGTGCGGCTCTGAATAAGCATTGCTTTCAAAAATACGTACAGAGAACGGAATTTGTCTTTCCCCAAGTGGTTGAATTCTTGACAGATTTTGTCTCTCATGTAATCCCGTCCTGAAAAACCAAACAGGAGGAAGAGCAATTAATTCGAAAGCCCGTTTGTATTTCAAAGAGCTACCATATCACCCCCAGTTACTGTTATCATCATTGTCACCAGTCATCAATAATATGAGGATTGAATTCTCCGGAGCCATGATGGAGTTTGATAATAAGAACATAATATGAGCTTGCTGAATCAGGTCAGTGGTCCATCTAGTCCAGTATCCCGTTCTTACAGTGGTCAACAAGATGTCTGGTGGAAACCTGTGACCAGGATTTGAGCAGAGGAGCACTTTCCTGTGGTTTCTAGCAACTGGTATTCAGAAACATTTGCTTTCTTCAGTTGTGGAGGCAGGGCATAGCCATCATGGCTTTGTAGCCATCAATAGTCTTCCCCTCAAATGTGGTGGGAAAGTAGAGAAGTTAATTTTTTTTGGAAAATGATATACAGTGGTACCTCAGGTTACAGACGCTTCAGGTTACAGACTCTGCTAACCCAGAAATAGTACCTCAGGTTAAGAACTTTGCTTCAGGATGAGAACAGAAATCGTGCGGCGGTGGCGGGAGGCCCCATTAGCTAAAGTGGTGCCTCAGGTTAAGAGCAATTTCAAGTTAAGAACGGACCTCCAGAATGAATTAAGTTCTTAACCCGAGGTACCACTATATAATGAATTGGAAAAAAAATGTTTAAAATGACATTTGTAAAAAAAACAAAAAACAAAAAAAACAGAAGCATTTTTGTTAGGGATTGTAGGACAAGACCTGCCAAGAAAAACAAAGAATCTATTTATGTTTGCTACAACAGCGGCAAGTGTCTTAATAACGCAAGGATGGAAGAATGAGGAAATCCCAATGAAAGAGCAGTGGCAAGAAAAATTGATGAGCTATGTAGAGCTGGCTAAATTGACATACAAATTGCGGAACAAGGACAACTGTGACTTTAAGGAAGAATGGGAGCTTTTTACAAATTATCTAAAAAGACAACAAAATGAACTGGACTCCTTGGAAGGGTTTTGAATAAACATACACAAATTTATTGGTTTATAACATGATAGATAGATAACGTAAGGATATGTATAAATTTATAACATGCAGAGAATAATATGTGCTGAGAAATCAGAGAGAGGAGCTGAGAGAAGTCTTTGGTGGGGGGGGAGGGAGGGATGGAAGGGTGGGGAGAGGGAAAAATAATGTATGTGACTATATGGTTTGATTATTTGTTATGTTGAAATTGCTAATATATATATATATATATATATATATATATATATATATATATATATATATATATATAAGTCTTCCCCTCCATGAATTTGTTTAATCTTCCTTTAATGCAATCTATGCTGGTGTCAGGGAACTGCCATCGGAGCCAGAGGCGGAGGGAAGGCTCCAGAGGGATGCCGGAGAGGGTCCTAGTAGGGAGAGAGGCAGCCCATCTGCTGGGGAAGGAAATCAGCGTAACACCAGGGGTGAAGGGGGGCAGATGGGGGAATCGGAGAGGAGGCTCCAGGACTCCACGCCGGAGAGCAGTGGGGAGAGCACGGGTCCTCCGCTGCCCACACCCTCCCTGTGCAGAAGACTTCCGCACAGGGAGAGTAGGAGGAGACTTGGCGTCAAAGAACTTCTTTGCTGGAAGAAGTTCAAGAAATGCCCACTGATGGATTCTGCCAGCAATTGAGACAGCCACGGGTGAGAGGCTGTCCAGACAGAAAGGGTTCACCCAGGTAACTTAGCCAGGAGTGGCGACAACTTACGCACGAGCAACCCCTAGAACCATTACAGCTGGGGACCACCATTGTGAAGAAGTTCCATACTTCAACTGTGTTCTCTGTTTTTTCTTTTTTACGTCACACCTGATGTAGGTGGGGTGGCCCACAACACAACTGAAAGCATTTGTCCATCTTTCAAAGATGTGCCCTTCTCCAGATTTCTGCAAGGTTGCCCGCTTGATAACAAGAACATATGTTTGAAGAAGACTGGGAAATGTTTATTGAATATATGGGGGAAAATTGTGTATATTTGAAAACGTGGGCAGCATTAAGATAAATTCAACCTTGTAAATAAGTTTTCATGGATGCAATAATGGAATACCCAATGGTTTAGCTTATATAAAATATGCAGGGATTTATGTTATGCAAAATGAACCATGGGAAGGGAAGAAGAAGGGAAGTCATTGATATTTTAAGGTTGTTTAAATGAATATTCAAAAATGTAAAACAGGAAATTTAATAAAAATTGGGGGCGGAGGTTGCTTGCTTGATAATGGCTGAGCTTAAAGAAAGCATGCTGCTGTTTATTCTTCAATAACTCCAGGTTAGGAACAGTTTCTGGAAGATGGCTTACACCTTTGGAGAGGCGTAAGTCACAACTTAAAGGCAGCTCACTGTTTCAGTATTTGCCACTGAGTGCTTACGGCACTGAAATGAGTCTTGACAATCACCAAGGGGAAGATATTTTATCCTCAACCCACCTCTCTCGTTTCCTCCCCTCCAGGGCCCCAATTTCCACAATTCCTCTCTCGTCTCCTCTTGATTCATTAAGGCTAATAGGGCTGCAAAATGTAATAAAATAAAAAATCCCAGCATCCTTTTTACTGCTGCTTCTTTCATCCTCAGTGCACATTTTGGAAATGGGTATGTTATGTTCTAGAAGCAAAAGCTGAGAATTTCTAAGGGAAATTGCTGTTTCTGCTCATTAATTCCGGACGAAGGCTTCGTGTAGAGAGAGAGAGCATGGAAACCCATGCAACAATGAAGGAAGGATTTGTGCTTTCCTCTGGGAGCCTTGAGACTGTCATTCTTCGCAGGCGAAATAAAATAAATAAATAAATAAAATAAAAATTCATTCCAGTAGCACCTTAGAGATCAACTAAGTTTGTTCTGGGTATGAACTTTCGTGTGCATGCACACTTCTTCAGATACTCTGAAACAGAAGTCACCAGACCCTTATATATAGTGAGAGGGTGGGGAAGGGTATTATTCAGAAGAGTGGTGGGATTCAAGGAAGTTTTGTGCAGTTAAGAGTGGGTGAAAATACTCTGGCAGTTTAAATCCACTTTAAACAATGGAATTTTTTTGCTACCTGGTGAGTGAAAAGAAAAATGCCAAGAAAAGTGTCGGGCGAATGAAAGATGAATGAGAAGATGTATAAACACCCCACATGCAAATCAAGCTGCATGCTCGTGAATCGTTGACATCTCTCTGTTTTGAAAGACAATGGAGTGAAGCAGCACTGAAGTGACCTTCCTGGGGTGCAAGGCTGGGCAATGTGTCTGGAGGTGCTGGGCTGCCCAGACAACAACACCCTTCTCTTTCCCTCGCCAGTGAGGCTCAAAGGAAAGCAGAGCAATACGTTTGGCACCAGCTTGGCTCTAGGAGCTGCTGGAAGGCGCAATCCAACGTGTCAGGAGTTCAGCCTACACTCAAGTAGGACCCTGGCAGAGATACATGCCTGACTGGCATGTTCTCTCCCTCCTGGTCTTTCGTTTGGGAGCTTCAAAAGCTTTCTTCTGCCCGAACATCACAGCGGCCGGTACCAACTGACACCGGCACACTTAGGGATCTGCAGAGTTTGTGCATCATGCACGTGACAGACCTCAGAAACTCAGCATTTTGGCTAATCTACTTTATTTACACATAAACACACACGGAGCACTGCAACATGGCTCCCTCTCTCTCAAGCATCAGACAGCAAAGAGAAAAAGAACAAAGGACAATAGTCCCACTTCACGGAACACAGTAACACAAACATCCTGTCTCCGTCACATCCCACTCTGTGGAGTCAAAACATACACCGTCATGTGAAAGACAAAAATCCCATGACTGCAATCATGGAGTAGGAATTCTAACACAACAATCTTAGGGACTCTACTCCTGATGTGTGTAGGGTTTACGCCATAGCCTTTTCTTTTAGGGTCAGAGTTTTTCTCCTAGATGGGCTACCTACCCAGGTTGATGAGCCCCATCTGCCACTCGGTTCCCTCTACAGCATATACAGAAACAGCCTTCTCTTGAAAATTGAACCCACTCTTGGTCTCATCCACGCAATCTGCCAGAGGCTGTCTGTGAAGCAGGACCAGTGAGGAGTTTAGTCTAGGATGCATTCCGAGAGGGCCAGATAGAGAGGTCTGGAGGGCCACTTTTGACCCTGGGAATGACCCTCTGCTACCGCTGCCTTAGAGCAATAATCATGAGAAAACAGAAAGATTACAGCTTCTGTTTTAGGAAGCCATTCAGCACAGAGGCTAAGGGAGTTGGAGAGTAGAAACTAGCAAAGAGATAGAGAAACAGACAGGAACAGAAGAATAATCAATACTGAGTTGGCCTGTATAAGTTTGGAAAGCAAGCATCTTAGAAAAAAAGACTGATAAAATACATATGCATTCTTAAAACTGCAGGTTAGTCTACAGAAGTGGAGAATAGAGAAAGAGGAGAGAATGTGAAGATGGTATTTGAGGGAAATAATAAAATAAGTAAAACTAAAAGCAACATATTGGTGCCATCCAGATGCTCCCAGCAGTATTTTCAATGAAGGGAAACAAATGAGTGAAAAGTAGACTCGGCTCCTTGAAAAGAAATGGAGGAGGATGCAGAGGAAAAAAGAGAGGTTCATTAAATGCAGTATAAAAAGAAAATAAGAAAGTATGGGAGTGTTAGAGAATGCAGCATACATAATATTCACTTTGAAGGTGCATTACTCAAGTCTATAAATAAATAAAGAGAGGCAATCCATGAAGTGCCAAAAGCTGCAAAAAGCAGGCAGGATTCTTCGTCTTTTTGAAGCAACATTTGAGAAAAAGTTAGAATGAGTGCAAGATCTTGAAAAGCAAGTGAGTTCTACAGGCAGGGATGTGGAATCAGTGATTCTTTGGAAGTTGTTAGACTCTGTCTCTCATCAGTCCCAGCCTGCACAGCCAGCGGTCAGGGAAGATGGGAGTTGTAGTCCAACAGATAACTGGAAGGCTCCTGGCTCCTCCTCCCTGCTCCATCCCTGTACCAAATTGAACATTTCAAATTGTTTCACAATGGATATAGGTTCTGCTGAAGATGGTATTAGAGTGGAAAGGAGACAGTCCAACAGTGAATTCCTGTGAATTTTATAAAATTTATACAGTGCTTGACAGTAGAGAAAAATTCAAAGTGTTTTACTCAGACCTTGTTTTACAATTTTTTTGTTGTGTGTTCCACTTCCTGAGTGGTGGTACCCACCTTCTTTTAGAGCAATGGTTCCTGTGTGAGGAGGTGGGATTAACTAAAGGAGGCACTAAGAGCAGTGGCATAGCGTGGGCTGCCAGTGCCCAGGGCAGCTTGGAGAGCAGGGTGGGAAGAAGGGAAGAGTACTGAGTATGTACATGCATACAACTGCCTAAAGGCGCCCATGACACCCATAAGCAGGGGTTGGCAAGGTTTACCTTGCCTGGGCCAGTTCACTCCAGCGGAGATCCCTCTGTGGGCCGAATCACGCCCTCCCCACGATTTCCAGTGTCTGTGTCTGCGCAGACGTGATTTCTGGTGTCTGCGTCTGCACAGACGCAAATTCTGGCACCACGAAAGCGAGTCCCTGCACGGCGCTGTGCCAGTTTAGTGCAGCATGCGGAGACTCACTGAGTGGGTGGCTCGGTTTGGGGGTGGCTTGTGGGCCAGTTAAATGACCCCCATGGGCAGCTTGTGGCCCATGGGCCTTAGGTTGCCAACCCCTGCCCAGGAGATAGCAGGTGCAGAGATAAGAAAAGAAGAGTTGTTCCATTGTCAGGAAAGGTCACTTCCTGGTTTGCATGGAGAAGCTGTTTTTGATAATGATGATGATAATAATAATAATAATAATAATAATAATATATTATTTATACCCCGCCCATCTGGCTGAGTTTCCCCAGCCACTCTGGGCAGCTCCCAATCGAGTGTTAAAAACAATACAGCATTAAATATTAAAAACTTCCCCAAACAGGGCTGCCTTCAGATGTCTTTTAAGAATAAGATAGCTGCTTATTTCCTTGACATCTGATGGAAGGGCGTTCCACAGGGCGGGCACCACTACCAAGAAGGCTCTCTGCCTGGTTCCCTGTAACCTCACTTCTCGCAATGAGGGAACTGCCAGAAGGCCCTTGGCGCTGGATCTCAGTGTCCGGGATGAATGATGGGGCTGGAGATGCTCCTTCAGGTATACAGAACTGAGGCCAACAACAGAAGCACATTGAGACTGCACCGGGTGTTGAAATTTTGTGCCCCTAACAATTTTGCATCTAGGGCAACTGTTCATGTTGCCCCCTCCACACTACTCCTAAGAGGCAAGGGGGTGGTAGAGGGTGACCCCCCTTCATCCCATAAACATATCCCCTGTGCCTCCTACCATTATTCAAATAGCGGTTTGCACAACCCACTAAGGAAGACAACAACACAATGAAATTCAAGACAGTAACAATTGGGTGCACATTTATTGAAAATTCAGTTGAAACTATTTAGTTTAATTCATTCAACAAAACTAATGAACTTGATTCAGTGATACTAGCTGTTCAAAGTCTCATAGTCATTTACACCTTCAGTGCCCCCTGCCTCTTAGTGCCCCCTCCCAGGTAATTGCACTGCCCCACAGGGGGGTGGTATTGCCCACTCTGAGAACCCCGCACTTAGCAGATGTGCCTTATCGGGCTGGTTTGGGGTCTAGACTATCCTGTTGCTTCTCTTGCCCATTGCCAGCTAACAAAAGGAAGAAGGAGATTTCTGTTCCGGTAAGAACCCAAAGAGGGCACTATTGTGATGCACATTGTAGAAAGAAAGAGGATTTGCTAGCGCATATTGTTCTGGCTGGAAATATCCGGAGAAACATACAGAAGTCAATATGATTCCAATGAAATAACATACTGCGTCTCCATTATGAAACCTCAAAAGAGAATATTGCAACTCACGTAGCTTCCATTTGTGCTGAAGGGCTTATTAATGAATAGCTAATCTCACCGAGTAGCTGCGTAAGTGTGCCGGCTCGGCCTCCGGAGAGACGGCCATCGGTTTAAATGCAAGTGGGGAATCTGGGGGAAATGGTGGAGGCTTTTACATCCACTTTTACATTCAATTCCATGGAGTATTTCTCTCCTAAAAAGAATGTTTGAATTGAAACCTGGGCTATATTTGCAGATGTGTTTAATTATTATTATTATTATTATTATTATTATTAATATCCCACCCTCCCCAGCCGAAGCCGGGCTCAGGCCGGCTAACAACAAGTCATTTAGTTGTGTCCAACTCTTTGTGACCCCATGGACCAGAGCACGCCAGGACCAGAGCACCCCATGGACCAGAGAGCCAGTGTGGTGTAGTGGTTAAGAGCGGTAGACTCGTAATCTGGGGAACTGGGTTCGCGTCTCCGCTCCTTCACATGCAGCTGCTGGGTGACCTTGGGCTAGTCACACTTCTTTAAAGTCTCTCAGCCCCACTCACCTCACAGAGTGTTTGTTGTGGGGGAGGAAGGGAAAGGAGAATGTTAGCCGCTTTGAGACTCCTTAAAGGGAGTGAAAGGCGGGATATCAAATCCAAACTCCTTCCTTCCTGTCTTCCACTGCCTCCCGCAGTTTGGTCAAACTCATGCTGGTAGCTTCGAGAACACTGTCCAGCCATCTCATCCTCTGCTGTCCCCTTCTCCTTGTGCCCTCCATCTTTCCCAACATCAGGGTCTTTTCCAGGGAGTCTTCTCTTCTCATGAGGTGGCCAAAGTTTTGGAGCCTCAGCTTCAGGATCTGTCCTTCCAGTGAGCACTCAGGGCTGATTTCCTTCACAATGCATAGGCTTGATCTTCTTGCAGTCCATGGGACTATCAAGAGTCTCCTCCAACACCATAATTCAAAAGCATCAATTCTTCAGCAATCAGCCTTCTTTATGGTCCAGCTCTTACTTCCATACATCATTACTGGGAAAATCATAGCTTTAACTATATGGACCTTTGTCGGCAAGGTGATGTCTCTGCTTTTTAAGGTGCTGTCTAGGTTTGTTTGCATATATTTGCAGATACATACCGTGTTTTGATTTGTATGCTAGTCCTCCCCATCCAACCAACACATCCGCAAGTATTTTTTTTTTTTTGCTTTCAAGTTCCAAGTTTTCAAAAGTTTCTTCTCCTTTTGTGAAGATCAGTCATAGAATCATACAGTTGGAAGGAAACATGAGGATCACCTAGTTCACCCCCCTTGCAATGCAGGAATACACACCTCTGAGTCCCCAGATGTTGTTGGTCTACAACTCCCATCATTCCTAGCTAGCAAGGCCAGAGCTCAGGGATGATGGGAGTTGTAGTCCAAAAACATCTGGGGACCCACAGGTTGAAAACCGCAGCTAACCTGAAGATGCCGGGGATTGAACTTTTGGCACACAAAGCTGATGTTCTGCCACTGAGCTATGACTCTTCCACAAGGTTTTGGGTTAACTGGGTTCTGGAATTGTAGCCATGGGAGAGACGGTGGTGCTGCAGAAGGGAGCACAACTCTGGGACTTTTTGTAGAGGAGGAATCACAGAATTAGAGCATTCACAGTGCTGGTTTTGACCTATGAAGACTTAAATGGCTCAGGGTAACAATACTTCAAGGACCACCTGTCTCCACCCTGACCTCCACCCTGTGATCATCTTAAGATCATCATAAGGGAGCTGTTCCTGGAGGAAGAACTGTGAGGGGAGAGACTCCATCAGGCAAGGCCTCCTTCCACCTGCCTTGCTCTACCCTCTGCTTCTCAATGTGTATTGTATTGTTTTATGTACTGAGGCTTCGCATTGTTTTATTGATTATAGTTTAGATATTATTGTAACTGTTGAGTGGATTTCTTTTATATATTGATACTTTTTAATAATATCAACTTTTAATTAAATTGATTTAAAAAATTGATTAAAATATCAACTTTTATATGTTGATATTATTATTTTATAATATTCTAATTATTGTTGAATGTTACTTTTTTGATGGAGGTTGCCTATTTTAAAGATATGTTTTATTATCACATTTTTGTATTGCATTAGATTGTTATAAGATGTACATTTTTTGTTTCTTCAGCTTGTAAATCGCCTTGGGTATTGCAAGATAGAAAGGTGGTATACAAATTAAAAATAATGATGATCTTCTGAGGCCCTTCTTTGTGTGTCTCCTCCTCGAGAGATCTGGAGGGTGGCAACATGAGAACGCAGTGGTTTCCCATGAGCTGGAATCCTCTCCCAGGGGAAGTTCATTATTCACCTTTAGGCATCAGACAAAAATGTTCCTCTTTAACCAGGCCTTTGGCTGATTAACATCCTATGTCCTTTTAAATGTGCTTGTGTGGGGGGGAGTAGTATTCGTTTGTGCTTTTTTGTTCTTGGTTTTTTATGTATTTTGTGTTTTTCTTTTGTTATTTTTATGTTATTTTGATGCTGTGAATCACCCTGAGATCTACAGATGAAGGACAGTATACAATTTTAATTAATAACAAATTTAATTTAATTTGTATCATCATCATCATAACACAGGAGGTCCCACGTTCAGTCTCAGGCATCACCAGTAAGGACTGGGAGACACAGATTATTGAGACTTTACAGATCTTATAGCGTAGCAGTGGCAGCAATTGGAACAAATGCTATCCAGCAGCAGCAACAACAACAACAGCCTGTTTTTATCTGCAGCTTAATAAGCGAGCATCACTCCGGCACTGAAATGCCTTTTATTTCTGGTAAATTCCTGCAAGGATTTCTCAATCTAGCATAGGACTAGTACACCCTGCACATGTATTTTCTGTTTGGTCAAGGCCGTCTTGTGCAACTGAGAAGGACAGTTATCTCAGGGTCATTATCCTACTCTAATGACCTTTGCCTACAAAAACAGTTGCTGCAGCCACAGGATAATTGGGGAGGAGCTTGCTTCGGGTGGCTAGCCAGGGCTGTGGAGAACGTCTCAGGTCCTGTTTGCACTCTACATTTTAAGCAGTACCATACCACTTTAAACAGTCATGGTATCCCTCAAATAATCATGGGTGATGTTGGCAGCACCAAAGTGATCTCTCTGGGATGCAAGCTTGGTCAGTGTGGATGGAGGTCCTGGGCTGCCCAGATGACAGGACCTCACTCCAGGCCTTGCTTTTATGGTCCAAATGAAAGGAAAACAATACATTTGGTACCAGCTTGGCTGCAGGAGTTGCCTCCCAGAGCTACAATTCTCTGAATTTTCTGGGAAGTGGGATTGATTCTTAAACCACTCTGAGAATTTCAGACCCTCTAAGTACAGTGGTACCTCGGATTACATACACTTCAGGTTACATATGCTTCAGGTTACAGACTCATAAATAGTACCTCAGGTTAAGAACTTAGCTTCAGGATGAGAACAGAAATTGTGCTCCGGCGGCGCAGCAGCCGCCGGAGGCCCCATTAGCTAAAGTGGTGCTTCAGGTTAAGCACAGTTTCAGATTAAGAACGGACCTCCGGAACGAATTAAATACTTAACCTGAGGTACCACTGTACCCGTTTTCCAGGGAGAGTCCGGGATTTACAGAAGCCGTCCTGGTTTCTGATTTTATCCCAGAATGTCCTGCTTTTCCTTAGGACACCCCTGTTTTCATAGGAGAAATGTTGGAGGGCATGGCAGGACATCCCTATTTTCATTGGAGGGTATGGAGTTATGCGACCCCCCCAAGTCAAGGAGATAAGTAACTAGACAAGCTTTAGAAGACATTCGAAGGCAGCCCTGTGTAGGGAAGTTTTTTAAAGGTTTAATTATGTTTTTATATATTTCAGAAGCCACCTAGAGTGGCTGGAGAAAGCCAGTCAGATGGGTGAGGTATAAATAATAAAATCATCATCATTATTTAATAGGACACCCCTATTTTCCTCGAAGAAATGTTGGAGGGTATGGAGTTTTCCTCTCTTAAGCTGAAAAGTAATTTTTGCGAAGGTGATAATCTTGATTTAGGCTAGAGATGACCAATTTTACAATATTGACATGGGCTTGAAGAAGAAGAAGAAGAAGAAGAAGAAGAAGAAGAAGAAGAAGAAGAAGAAGAAGAAGAGTAGTAGTTTGGATTTGATATCCCGCCTTTCACTCCCTTTAAGGAGTCTCAAAGCGGCTCACATTCTCCTTTCCCTTCCTCCCCCACAACAAACACTCTGTGAGGTGAGTGGGGCTGAGAGACTTCAAAGAAGTGTGTCCGACCCAAGGTCACCCAGCAGCTGCATGTGGAGGAGCGGAGACACGAACCCAGTTCACCAGATTACGAGACTACCGCTCTTAACCACTACACCACACTGGCTTGGTGGCAGGACAGGAAAGGCTTAGGTGTGATGTCTTCAAGCCTGTGGTTTTATATCTGTAAGATGGGCTTCTGCAGCTGAAGGGTATATCCTTAAGTGCTCAAACCAATCCATTCATTGAGTTAATGGCTCTAGCCAATTTCGTTAAGTATCTCTTTGCATGACTGAAGGGCGCAGAAGCTACTAGCTAAAGATGCTTTGAGAAGACAGGTCTTCCTTCACTTCCCTGGCAGGAAGTGAGGTCACTGGCGAACACACGAGAACAAAAGGCCAGAAGTCAGTCTTGTTTAGAGGTCAGGGCTGGGGTGGGGGGGTTGGAGGGGTGAGAAAAAGAAAGAAATTTCAGAACATTTCTATAAAAAGTATATGCTGATAAAATTTGGCTTAGCTCTTAGCCACTTCTGCCTCACCATCTACAAAAAGAACCTGCAAACCTTTCTCGATTTAACACAACAATGAGATGGGGGGGGGGAGTGTGTGTATTATGGGACATGACGACCTGGTCAAAAAGCAAATCATTTTTGGTCCCCAGGCAAAATTATGGCAAATTGAGCCATTGGAGCACGCTATAGACACTGTCCTTTATTTTGCCTTGTGAAATGCAGAGTGGTATACAAACAACAACAACAACAACCAATAAGTTGTTGTTGTTGCTTAGGCCTGGGACACAGCTTAGTCAAAGAGAGCTGCAGATGAAGAAGCTCCCGGAACTTTTACTGGCTTTGAAAACACATTTGGCTGCTTAACGTGGAGACCTCTCCATTTATCACATCAAGAAAATCCAATTAAAACGTTGATA
Organism: Podarcis melisellensis; assembly: GCF_964234715.1. Lineage (NCBI taxonomy): Eukaryota > Metazoa > Chordata > Lepidosauria > Squamata > Lacertidae > Podarcis > Podarcis melisellensis. The sequence goes on along the minus strand of NC_138541.1, from coordinate 9,171,161 downwards.
AAAACAGAGCATCACTTGAGCTGCCTTTCCAGAGCAATTGAAGCATTAATTACCATGTAATTTGTAGTCTTTAGGCTCAGGAAAATACTCTGAGGCTTAATGAGGGAGGGCATGAGAGTGATAAAGAGAACGCCTTCTGTCCCAGGAACACATGAACAAATGTGTTTGCCAAATAACTGGAGAGGTGCACTTGCAATGACACAAGAAGCCTCTCCAAAGTAGACAGACAATCTCCTCCTTTAACAATCTCCTCCTCCTTGGGGAGGGGGCGGAAAAGGAGCTTTGTTCTGCCCCATCACCCTTTCACCGCCATACATATTGGCCCCTTCCATCTACAGTGGTACCTTTGGTTAAGAACTTAATTTGTTCTGAAGGTCCGTTCTTAACCTGAAACTGTTCTTAACCTGAGGTACCACTTTAGCTAATGGGGCCTCCCGCTGCCACCGTGCCACCGCTGTGCAATTTCTGTTCTCATCCTGAAGCAAAGTTCTTAACCCAAGGTACTATTTCTGGGTTAGCGGAGTCTGTAACCTGAAGCGTCTGTAACCTGAGGTATCACTGTATTCCCTATCTCTGGCCTAGCTTGCCTAAATATCATGGGCCTAGCTGTGCTAATGCCGCCCTCATTCTATATGGCAGGATAACTGTGCATTTTGAAACGCAGATGCAAAACAGTGCAAGGATATCTTTGTGTTGCAACTGTGAAAGAAACAAAGGGAAAGGTAAAAAAAGAAAAGGTAAAAGACCCCTGGATAGTTAAGTCCCATCAAAGGCGACTATGGGGTTGCGGCGCTCATCTTGCAGGCTGAGGGAGCCAGCCTTTGTCCACAGACAGCTTTCCAGGTCATGTGGCCAGCAGAACTAAACCACTTCTGGCACAACGGAACACCATGACGGAAACCAGAACTCACGGAAAATAATAATAATAATAATAATAATAATAATAATAATAATAATAATAATAATAATAATTTATACCCCGCCCATCTGGCTGGGTTACCCCAGCCAGTCTGGGCGGCTTCCAACAGAATATTAAAATACGATAGTCTATTAAACATTAAAAGCTTCCCTAAACAGGGCTGCCTCCAGATGTCTTCTAAAAGTCTGGTAGTACTCTTTGTCATCTGGTGGGAGGGCGTTCCACATGGCGGGCGCCACTACCGAGAAGGCCCTCTGCTTGGTTCCCTGTAACTTGGCTTCTCGCAGCGAGGGAACCGCCAGAAGGCCCTCGGCACTGGACTGGTTACCTATTTATCTACTTGTACCAGCGTGCTTTCAGACTGGTAGCTTGGCAGGAGCTGGGACAGAGCAATGGGAGCTCACCCCGTCGTGGGGATTCGAACCGCTGGCCTTCTGATCAACAAGCCCAAGAAGCTCAGTGGTTTAGACTACAGTGCCACCCAAACCATAGGACAGAAGCAGAGCACGCTGTTCCCATACCCAAGACTGCAGGTGCAATCTCATGCATCCTTCAAAGGCTCTCCTGTTGCCAGGCTGGTGGAAGCTGCTCTTTCATAGTCCAGTGGAAGACCTGATGCCTTGCCTGTGGAACGTTCCACCTGCAGAGTCTGGGAAGAGGTGAGCTGCATTCTAAGGGACCACAGGCCTCATCTGCTTCACAGACTGGGAGTTCCTCACCCCTGACCACCTCTGGGAGAAGGTCTAATGAAGGTCCTCCAGTGTAAGAGCCCAAGAGCCTCTGTCACACAGAGCTATACTGATCTAGATGGACCAAAGTTTTGACTCAGAATATGCCAGCTTCATCTCTCCAGCCAGCTGTGAAAGTAACATTGCAGAATAATAATAGAAAAAAGGGACTCACACTGTGAACATAAGAAGAGCTCTGCTGAATCTGGCCAAAGGCAAATCTCACCCAGCATTGTGTTCTCACAGTGGCTAGTCAGATGCTTATGGGTAGCTGGCAGGCATGGCTATGACGTGAGGGCAGTAATGGTCTCCCTTCCTGCAGTTTCCAGCCACTGTATCTGACAGCGGAGGTAGAATTTATTTGTATTGTTTTGTTCCAATTTTAATATATGTGCTGCTGAAGCAAAGGAAGTATTCTAAGCAGACTCTGCAGCGTTTTTCTTTCTTTTGTTCCAAAACACATTTTTTTAAAGTATGAATAGCTTCAATACTTAATTCTTCAGTGTGCATATTTAGCTCTTTATCATCTAATCCACTCCCTGTGTTTTCCCTGTTCCTGTTTGTTAGCTACTTGCAACGTGAAAATGTCACCTCCGTTTGCCTTGGGGAGCTGTATTGTTCTATGGCTGAAAAGGTCTTAAGAGAAAGAGCTTGTCGGTGTCTGAACGCAGATCAAAAGGAGAGGGAATGCACAATATTCTCATGGCAAAGGTGGGTTCATCCTTTTGTGATTGGAATTCCACCAGATAATGCATTTACCCTGGGAACTCCTAGAAATAAAATGTGCTTTTAGCAACTGAAGAAGGGGGCACAGCTCTGTGGTAGAGCATCTTTGGTCTTCAGAAGGTCCTAAATTCAATCCCTGGCATGTCCAGTTAGGGTTGGGAGAGACCCCTTGGATAGTCATTGCCAGTTACTTGGCTAGAGGGACCAAGGCATCTTATTATATTCCAAGGACTTCTATTCCTTCACTCAACGTCTGAGCTTGGCTACGTGCTTGGGGAGAAGGTTCATGCAGAAGGTCCCAGGTTCAATCCCTGGCATCTCCAGGTAAGACTGGGAGAAACTTGAGCTTGAAACTCTGGAGAACCATGGACAGACACTGTAGATGATTCTGAGCAAGATGGACTCAGTATCAGAAATTTCTGAGGATATGCCTGGAGGTGCAGTGTGTTCTAACACAGGTGAGTGGTGAGGTGAAGGGCAAACAGGGGGGCAATTTTGCATCAAGTGGCATATTGGGATAGGCCAACCGGAAAGTTCAAATGCTAGAAGGCTATATCTGAACAGTTGCTAGAAGGCTGCCTGTTTGGATAGCTCAGTTGGTTAGAGAGTGGTGCTGATGATGCCAAGGTTGCAGGTTTGATCCCTCTATGGGATAGCTGCATTGAATGGGGGTTGGACCATATAATCATCAGGGTTTCTTACTGCAATTCTATGATTTATCTCTTGAATTCAAGGATTGTTGATATCCACTAGATCAGGGGTGCCCAACTCCCAAGAGACTGTGATCTGCTCTCAGTTTAAAACTGGCTGTGATCTACCCCCTTTTTGGGGGTTCGGGTCAAAGTTGAGTTTTTTCAGGAAGGAAGTAAAATGTTGAGTTTTTTTAGAGGAGCCACAGTTGTTCAGCTTCTTTGGGGGGGAGCCAATGATCTACCTGTGATCTACTGCAGACGTCCAGTGATCTACTGGTAGATCACGATCTACCTGTTGGACATACCTACAACTATATTGATACCAATACTTATTCTGATTTTCTGAGCATATAAATAAATATTGGAGTTCAAGGTGTCTTAGAGCAGCCTTGGCCAATGTTGGATCCTCCAGACAGCCATCTTAGATTTGACCATTAAAGATAGACTTGCATATTAAGAACAAATTAGGCATTGCAGGAGGGGTGTTCTTTTACAAATGTAGCAAGGTTGGGGTCACATTTAGACTTCCTTCCTGGCTCAACTTTCTTTTAGAATTGCTCTCTAATCCAACATTAATTTTCTACTGGAATCTCACTCTTTTGCAAGGAGACTTCCACCCTCCCCTTTGCCTCTCCCACTACTTCTCATATTTATATAATATTTTCCCTTTGTGTCAAAATGCTTTAAAAGAAATCCTTTTTCAGAACTGGTATTTACTGGGAAATATGGGTTGGGTAGAGGAATTGAGTAGGTGGCTGGCTTTGTAAATCAGGAGATAGTGGGGAAAAAAATCTCTTTGCTTAACTCTAGTTCTACAGTTGAAATCTTTGCCACTTGTTAAATTCAATTCTATATTAGCAACAAACAAAAAAATATTATACCCACCAGTGAGCATAATTGGGGATTGTGTGCATGTAGAGGTTCAGGTTTCAGTGAAACAGCTTTGTTGAATTCTTTTTAGGATGAATTAGGAAACTGTTATTTCATCTTTAGAGGGGATATCAAATTCAGACTTCCCCAACCTGGTGCCCTCAAGATATTGCTGAACGACAATTCCTATTAGCCTCAGCTGGAATGGCAAATGGGCAAGGAAGATGGGAGGTGTTGTTCCAGACATTGGTTGAAATTTGATGTCATGCAGAGATGAATGTTCTGCCTGCACAAGCACATCAGCTTTCTGGATGGAGCTATCCTTCCCATGTGCTTTTCTGGGGGGTTCTCTCAACTGCCACAGAGCCAGTTTGGGGGTGTACAAGGTGCTTAGGATGGGAGGAGAGTGGGCTCATTTAATCTGGTAAACTGATACGCTTGTGCAGATGGAACATTCATCTAGTGCAATGGTGAATTCCTCAGAGAGAGGATTTGTGGTGGTGATGGGGAAAGCCCCATTGTACAAATGGAAGTATTTGCAAGGGAGTTCTTCTTATGGGGTTTGAAAGATGAATCCCATATGAACATATAGAGGATGGTCATGCCTGCCTGGACTCTGGACATTTATATAATATGAGGATGAGGAACCAGTGGCCTTTCAGCTGTTGCTGGAATTCAAATTCCAGTATCCATGGCCAAAACATTTCTCTGTAACCAGGACTCTAACTATCTGTGGCCTATTAAAAGCGGGTGGTATGTTTTTACCCCCAACACTCTGTTTTAATGTATCTATGTGTGGTTTTTTTTGTTTTGTTTTGTTTGTACGGCGCTTTGATTTGCCTTGGGCAAGACAAAGCAACTAACAAATTTAATAAATATTCGAAACTAAATAATGATTGGACTTGCTAGCTAGGGCTAATGGGAGTGAGCGTCAAATTTTATTCATTTCAATTATTTATTACATTACAGTGGTACCTCGGGTTACAGATGCTTCAGGTTACAGACTCCGCTAACCCAGAAATAGTGCTTCAGGTTAAGAACTTGGCTTCAGGATGAGAACAGAAATCGTGCTCTGGCAGCACAGCGGCAGCAGGAGGCCCCATTAGCTAAAGTGGTGCTTCAGGTTAAGAACAGTTTCAGGTTAAGTACGGACCTCCGGAATGAATTAAGTACTTAACCTGAGGTACCACTGTATGTTATATATTTATTAATATTTATAAATTGTTTTATTTATTAATTAAATGGACCCAATGGTTCATAGAGGTTCAAAGGTCTCCATCCTCTACGTTCTGAACAAGCAGGGGTGCCAGTGATGTAGGTGAGCAAAATCATTTTCACAAATTGTAACCTAGGATGGATCTCTTTCAGACCTTTTAACATACATGTGGAAGTAGGGAACACACAATCTAGGAGTTCATATAATGCCCAAGCAATTCACACACACACACACACACACACACACACACACAAAATATTTCTCTTCAGAACACTCTTACAAATTCACTTGCTTAACACATTTTTCCCAAGCAAGTGATAATGAGTTTCTTTCTCACTGCCAAGCAAGGACCAGAAGCAATCAGTGTAGTTTACGAACCTATTGAAACAGCAATTTCTTGTCCAAGCGCATCAAATCCTCTCAAACGTTTCTGCCCGTATTATGAAGCTCTTGACAGGGTCTTAGAAAGAACGAAATTGAACCCTTTCTCTTTGCCTTCGGAGGCAACCCAAAATTTCCAATGGAAGTTTCCACAGCAGCAACACACAATGTGTGCCTGCATACATATGTATATTTTTTAAAAAATCCTTACCTCTCTCGATTGCATGGCTATACGTTAACATGAGCAGCAAGGCAGTTATGACGATGGCCTTCATTTTTGTCCCCTGACAATTGCACAAGTTTAAAGGGAAGATGATATGATCGTGGTTTGCTTCCCTTGGGCTGCTTCACAAAGGCGGCGGAAAAGTTTGCCATGCCACTTATATCTATTTACTCCCAATTTTTTGGATCAATCATTAATTTTGGGGTGGGGCAGGGGGCATGCATCCTTGGCCTGGCTGAGATAAACCGAAGCTTCTTCGGCAGGCAAACAGACCCTGGTAGGTGCTGACAGACTCCAGACCATATTCCATTTTAAACATTAACTTAAGAATGCTCGGTTTTGGCACATAAAAGAGAGAGGACCTATGTGGTCCCTCTGCTGCAGCATCTTGTTTCTGACAGTACTTTCCACATCCAATGTGGTACATTTATCTAATAAAAGAGTAGATTCTAGCACTGTGTACCAGATTTGTCCCGAATCCCAATGCAAATCAGGCCTGTTTGGAGGGAACTGGGCCTCAGTCAACTTGGGCTGAGACAGCCACAGATCTCCATGGGTCAGTTTGGATGCCCGGAAGGGATCCAAGGCTGTCAGTGGGTGGGGCATCGGGCAGGAAGGAGAACTAGGTATCACATTTCCCTGCGAAAAGACCTCCCCGACTACCAGCTGCATCTTCCCAGAAGAAGCTAGAACACCTTTAAATGCAAGCAAAATCAATTTTCTCCCCATCCCTAAACTGTACTACATTCAGTATCAGAGGCAGTGTGCCTCTGAATAACAGTTGCTGTAGATCTTTAGTGGAAGAGTCTAAAGAACTCATGCTTATGGGCATCCCATGGACATCTGATTGCCACTGGGAGAGAAGAATCAGATCTTTAGTTTGATCCAGCAGGGCTTTTCTAATGTGAAAATGACACAGTGCATTAATGCACTTAATGTGCATTAATTAACACAGAGATACTTAAGATATAATATCAATATTGTGAGTTAACCAGTCTCATATAACCAACATATTGTAGTCTAATTAATGCATTAATTAATTAATTAATTAATTAATTAATTAATTAATTAATTAATGGGTTAACACCACAGAGGAAGCTGTCCTGACAGGCTTAGTTCCCCTTGGGAGGGACTAGGTGATGAAGCTTCCAATCTACCAGAGAAGCTCAATGTGTGAGGAGGTCAGAACTGGTTGCTGCAGCTCAGACTGCATGGGTCTTAAAAGTCACTCTTGAGTTCCTAGACCAATAATTTAGGAACTTTCACCGCTGATGCTCAGCCAAGTTTTACTGTGTGTGTAACTTTTTCTAAACGCTGTATAGATATGCACATGAACTTGACCTTTGGAGGGTGTGCAAGTAAAGTATTTTAAACTTACCAAATATGTAGTCTTTTTCTATGCGGGGGAAGAGGGGAATTTTTTGAAAGAACTCACAAGGGCATATTGTATCAGTTAACATTATTTCTTAATATATTAGTGGCCATGTGATAATCTTAGCTTATAAATTTTAACTTGTATATTAAAGTACTTTTATAGTTTAGAGTAGGTAATGTCTTGATAATATAAATGTTTTAGGTTTTTTGTATCAATCCAGTATATTTCCTTTTAATTGTTGAATGTTTCTGTTTACATTGTGGCAGCCTTTGGCTATGTGCAATAAAACTGCCTGCCCTGGATCTGTCATTCATTCTTCCTGATGGCTCCATCCAGCTACCATAACTTGGGAAATCAAAAACTGGCAATCTGCTAATGGGCATTTGTGAATTCTCGTCTTCAAATCCAGGAGCTGAACCTACAAGCTGTGATGGACAGGGCAGAATCCATTGCCACTCGGGGTACTGTAAGAGCTGGAGGAGAAGAGCTATAGCAGAGCACTTGCTTTGCATGGATGCAGAAGGTCTCAGGGCATCCTCTGAGATTCCCAGCTGAAAGGACCTCTGGCAGCACAGCTGAGAAACAGAGACATCTCCTTAAGACGCCAAAGAACTGCTGTCAGCCAGGCTAGATCAGTCCTGCAACCACAAATGTTACAAACCCACTCTCTGATACATGTATGGATAAACCCTTTGACCCTGAACAGCAGCTGAGCTCTATTCTGAAACCTTGTGAAATGCGTCTGCAAAAATAATAATAAACCAAGATAACTGACAATACAATTGTGGGGTTTTTTTTGAGTGTTTTTATTAAAAATTCCAACATAACAATTTTAACGGACATACATAATCCACATTATTCCCTCCTCATTTCCCCCCTCCCCCCTAAAAGAGTAAAGAAAAAACCCTCCCTCCCCCCCCCGACTTCCTTCAGTTCCTTTCTCTGGTTTCTCAGTACATAATTTTGTCTGCATGTTATAAAATTGTAATGATCCTCAATTTATCTGTCTGTATATTACCAATAAAGAGTTTGTGAATGTTTATTCAAAACCTGCAAGGGAGTCCAGTTCATTTTGTTGTTTCTTCAAGTACTTTGTAAAAGGTTCACATTCATATTTAAAGTCACAGTTATGCTTGTCATGTAGTTTGTGTGTCAATGTTGCCAATTCCGCATAGTCCATCAATTTTTCTAGCCACAGTTCTTTAGTCGGGATTTCCTCATTCTTCCATCCTTGTGCTATTAATACTCTTGCCGCCATTGTCGCATACATGAAAATGTTTTTTAAATTTCTTTGGCAGGTCTTTTCCCACAATCCCTAACAAGAAAGCTTCAGACTTTTTCACAAATGTTAAATGGAATATTTTCTTCAACAAAATTGAATGTGTGGTGCTGATTCCAGCTGGCTTGGTTGAATTGCTCTGGGTTCGGGGGAGATGAATGCATGGGGTGGGAAAGCAATGTGCAAGCAGTATGGCCAATGCGTAGAGATGGTGGGAGCTGCAGGACTACAAAATTTGGAGGGCCACAGGTCCCCCACTCTTGCTGTTCTGAACTAGATGGTCTTGACACTGTATAAGGTTGCATATGCACACACAAACACACACCCCAAGAGGTCCACAGCTTCTAACAAAAGACATGCAAGTGGAGTGAGTGAGCCCAGCTTTTTAAATAAAACATTTGCATGTACAATGCAGAGCTAATCTCCTCCTGAGACAAAGGTTGAAGTCTAGTCTGCCAGATATCATGGTGCTTATATAACACATCGCAAACATCCAATGCAGATAACCAGACAGGCAGAAGGAGGGCTGATCCCATTACAAATATCCTATTCAGTCCCCTGACATAGAGATCTCTTGATATATTTCAGGGGAACATTCTAGCTGTGTTCTATTGGAATGTACACCTTCCTGTTCTATCCTGGGTAGTAAGCGTGTCAAGAGCAAGGGACAGAGGCAAGGGACCTTAGACTGAATTTGTTTGCACATTTTTTTAGAAATAGGGACTGATGAGCAAATCCTTGCTCAGCTCTATTTCATGAAAAATACTTTCTGGGGTGAACCAGACACTTCTAGAAGTATTTTACAGTCTGGTTTTCTTTAGCAACCATTCTTGTAAAATGGGTATAGGGGAGACAGAGACCTCTTGCACCTCAAGGTCCGCATTATCTTCTAGACAACATTCTGGGAGGGGCACATTCCTTTGGTGGGTGGGGCCAGAGACAAAACGGACGGACTGTGCAACCAACCAAAAATATATGGCTAGCTTTTCTTATTTTCTTTAAAAATCAAGTGTTCACCCAAAGGCTTTATTAATTCCTCTTCCACCACAGCCTGTTATTTCTTGACCCCCCTCAATTTTCATCCTTTCACCCCTAATCGCGACCATTTCTTTGCCTCAACTCCCTAGAAGACCCCCTCATATTTTCACCTCTCCCCTGGTCCCTACCATTACTTGACCCTTCCTCAGCATATGGCTCTGTCCTTAGCTTTTTCTTTGTGTGGGCTAATTTTGACACACACTTGCACGCCCCTCACTATCCTTCATCCAGGCAGGCAAGAGCTATTAGAGTGTTCGAGGATATATTCCAGCTAGGCAAACAACAACAATGACACTCAAGGAAAATGTGGCTGAGCAGGGTGTGTGGTCTGAGGACATTTCCAAGGGCCAAACAGAACAGGCCAGGGGGACCTCAGTTGGCCTCTGAGCCTGAGAGGCTCCCCGTTCTGCCAGTGTGGTGTAGTGGTTAGAGTGCTGGACTAGCACCAGGGAGACCAGGGTTCAAATCCCCACTCAGCTCATTGGGTGACCTTGGGCCAACCACTTGCTCTCAGATTAACCCACCTCACAGGGTTGTTGTGGTGATACAATGGGCAGGAGGGGAAGTATCGAGCTCTGGAGGAAAGGTAGGGTATAAATGTAAATGACAAAAGAAAATGCTAGGGGGGCTTCAAATCTGCACTCTGCATTCTGTGACATGACTGCTTCTCACCTGTTGCAAAGAGGGAGATTGCTGCACTTTGTTTCCCAATCCATGGGATTTCAAACCTCCATCACAGTCTGTGCACTCTGTGCATTCTCCTTACATCCAGCATTGACTGAACAAGCTCAATTGGGGAAAGTGCCAGGATTTCGCTTTAATCAGAGCAAATGGGACCTTTTGTGTTCATCCTTTATGTAAGAGCTCACCCCTCGGTCAAGCCACTACTTGACCTTTTTCAATAAAACTTAGCAGGTCGATGCTATTAAAAACTTTCATCGCAAGACATCTCCCATAGCTCTTAAACAATCTCTTTTCTTCTTTTCACAGGTCAAAAGGTCTTTAAAAAAAACAACCCTTATGAGACACGACGAGGTATTATGGGTATACTGGGCAAGGGTCAATGATGGTAAGGATGGCCCTTTAAAATAGGGCTGATTCAAGGAAATTGGTGCTTGACCTGAGTTGGGTCAAGATAACTCTAGATCATCCTGGGTTAGTTTGGGCCACCCAGAATGATCCAGGACTGTCAGAGTGTTGGGTGGGAAGACTGTAGTGGTCTGCTATCAGTCAGCTGATGCCAACATGACAGCTGACACCATCATGACCCACCTACCCATCAAAGCTGGTCCGTGCAGGGAGGCAAAGGTCTGACTCCCTTGGCCAAAAGTGGGCCACCCATGACTTATAGGGAAGAGCAGAATAACCTAGATGCTCTGATAAGCAAGCAGTTGAGAGATCAGGACTGGGAACTCACGGTTTTGTATACAGCTGCCATACGTGGTGAAGCATCTTCCTAGCTAGAAAAGGTGTCCCAGCTACAAGAGTGAATCTACTTAGCCAAGCTGACCATTTGCTGTTCTGAGTGTTTATTATTTTATCATCTCATCACTTTCACAAAGGAAAGGGCAACAAAGCCTTCCTGTTCAGGGTGGGACCTAGGCTGAGCAATGATAGCCCTTAGACATGGAGAATTTCAAGGGAAGCCCACCAATTAAAGGTGTGTTTCAAAGCCATGGGACCATAGGAAGCTGCCTTACACTGAGTCAGACAATTGGTCCATCTAGCTCTGAGTGGTCAACACTGACTAGCAGTGGCTCCCCAAGGTTTCTGGCAGGGAGCCTTGTTCCAGCCCTTTCTGGAGATGCTGAATTTGGGACCTTCTGCATGCATAGCCAAATGATCTACCATTGAGCCTTGTAGGCATCAAGAAAGTTAAGTCCCCAGTCCCAAGCCTATTTCATAGAAGTTCCTGCTGAACTTAGTTGGGCTTAACTTTGAGTGAATGGGATTGGATTGCAGAACATACTCTGCCTACAAAGTAGATCAATTAAAACCACATTAAAAAAACCACAGTATGAAGACTAAAAAGTCCAGCTAATTCATGTTATTTCCCAGAAGCAACTTCATAAGCAATACTTATGAAGAAGGCTCTTGGATTTGAACATTGTGTGATGACAATGACTCTCTTTCAGCATTGTGACTCAATGAAGACTAAGGAACTCCACTCAGTGGAAACAGCTTCCATTTTTCTTCCTTTCCATTGCACTTGCATGAGCTTTTGGAATGGATGCAATTTTCCAGCTCAGTCAATTTTCTCAATATCACTGTCTTGTCCTCTGATTTATTTACTGCATTCCAAAGCATGGTGCAATCTGTCCTGGAGTTTATCAGTAATTATTCATATCTTCCTTGGAGGAATGAAGGTGTGCTTTGTTTGCAAGGCTATGGAGAGGAGAAAGGCAGTGAGACAGCCTACGGCAACTCATATTATGGGCTAGGATGTCTGCATTAAATGACCTTGAATGTATTCCTTTGCTGGGCCTGATGGTATTTTTTATTTATTTTTTAAACATATCAGTGTATCATTTAAAAAAATGATCAAAACAGCTTACAATGATACATGTAAATAATAAAGGCGTGTGCAAATTTAAAACCAGAAGCCATCAACTAACCATTATACAAATATGTACTTTTAATTGCCAGTGTATGTTGGGCAGAACAGTCAAGTTTTACATTTAAAGGTTGAAAGGTTGAAAGAAAACGTTCCTGGTGTATCTCTATTGGCTGAGTATTCCAAGGACTGGACCAATGATACTTGAGCCTCACCATCAGGGGACAACCCATGATGCTCCTGTATACAATTTCTTTATGAAGAGCAGACTGTCACTGTGTCAGGTGAGGCATGGTGGGACAAGGGTCCCGTTCATTTATAACAGCTGTAAATGGGAGAAAGGTAATACTAACAATGAGAAAAGGGTTGAAGAAGAAGAAGAGTTTGGATTTGATATCCCGCCTTTCACTCCCCTTCAGGAGTCTCAAAGCGGCTAACATTCTCCTTTCCCTTCCTCCCCCACAACAAATACTCTGTGAGGTGAGTGGGGCTGAGAGACTTCAAAGAAGTGTGACTGGCCCAAGGTCACCCAGCAGCTGCATGTGGAGGAGCTGAGACTCGAACCCGGTTCCCCAGATTACAAGACTACCACTCTTAACCACTACACCACACTGGCTCTGTGATACTGTAATACTGTGCTTTGTGTTTAGAAAGAATAACATGACATTACAATGAGCAGCCGACATTTCTCATTTTAAGTAAAGAGGGTTTTAATCGCCATCTAATAAGGATTAACATTTCTAAAGCATTTGATAAAAGGTAATTTCCCCACAAGCTCCAAAGACGTCTAATGAAGCTGGTTGGCTTTTATAATAGTTATAATCTTGATGGACCCCAGGAAGTCCTTGAAGAAAGAGAAAGATCAATTCTCCCACTTCAGATTCCAACAGTAGAAGAGAGAAATGGTGACCTCTATTAGCAAGAGAGAGGACTCAGCCCTGAACAAATAAAAGAAAGAAAGTTTGTGGGTCAGTCCATGAAGGTAAGAGGAATAAATGAAGTTTTAATGAAAATTTGCACAAGTTTTTAAAGGGGGTGGTGGATCCCAAACTTTTGAAGCAAACTTTATTTCTAGAAGAAAACTGCTGGAACTGCGAGACAAATAAATACAGTGGAATCGGACCTTTCATGCTACTTTCTTAAAATAAGCTTCAAACATTTTTGGATCTCAGCTCTACAGAAAATCCCAAACTGGCAACCAGAATTGGCTGGATAAGAATCCAGGCTGTACAGCAATATCCACCTCCTGCCAAATGAAGGGCCCTGAAAGGAGACCAGCAATACCAGTAAGGTAAGCAGTGATGTAAGCAGGTCAAAGGTCGATCTTAGACCATCACTCTGTTCTCACAGAGGCCAACCAGATGCCTATGGGAAGTCCTTAAGCATTCTCCTCACTAGAGCTTCCCAGGAATTGATATTCAGAGACACACTGCACCCAACGTTCTCAAATGCCAACTCAATAACTGAGTAATGACAGTCGCCAAAACATGCCAGAACTGCTTTGTTTCCTTGCCACAAAACAAATGCATCTATATATTACCTATATTGCCACCAAGAAGTTCAGATACATCTTCATCATCATCATCATGGGAGCCAGTGTGGTGTAGTGGTTAAGAGCGGGAGTCTCGTAATCTGGTGAACCGGGTTCACGTCTCCGCTCCTCCACATGCAGCTGCTGGGTGACCTTGGGCTAGTCACACCTCTCTGAAGTCTCTCAGCCCCACTCACCTTAGAGAGTGTTTGTTGTGGGAGAGGAAGGGAAAGGAGAATGTTAGCCACTTTGAGACTCCTTCGGGTAGTGATAAAGCGGGATATCAAATCCAAACTCTTCATCATAATCATCATCATTTTATTTGTATGCCGCCTTTCTACAGTTAAAACAATGCTCAAGGCGGCTTACAATATGAAAAGATTTACACAATTACAAATAAAGCAAAGTAGTCATAAAAATAAAAATAAAAACATTAAAAACTACTTAACCGAATTGAACAATTTTCACATAAAAATAAAGATTCAAAAAGTTAATATCACTAACAACAGCAAAAACTCCCCCCCCAAAAAAACTTTCCCCCAAATACCCCAGTCCTTGCTGGGCAGCAGCTGCAGTCCTTATGAGGCCAGTCAGGCCCCACCCTGGGCCAGGTGGAGAGAGGCAGGCACTCAGCAGGGGAGTTGCTGTGGAGGAACAGGCTCATCTTGAGGGAATGGACCTTCTGATTATTGAGGGTGACATGGGTGAGTTCCTCATCAATGGCACCTGGGTTGGCTACCCAGAGCCAACATCAACTTTACCTCCAGCAGCAGGCCCGAGTGCCCCATCATCTCCACCATGGCCAACTACCTGAGGACCCCAGCTCACAGAACATCTGGCTGAGCTGGCTCAGCAACAGGGGTTGTGTGTATTTTCATGAACTGAACAGAGTGAAAAAATATAAGACATGGAAGTGTGGAGAGTGTGTGTATGAACTTAGCAGCGCTTAGCTTGTTGGTTTTTTAGTTGCTATTTTGCTAACGTTGATAATATTGTTTTATAGATTATAAAAGCTGTATTGAATTGTTAAACATATTATATGACTTTTGCTGTAATTAGCTGATTTTTTAGTTACTGCCTTCATAGAATAATAGAATTATGCAGTGTCCTGCACGGGGATCGAACCTGCAACCTTCTTTGTTAATAGTGTTTTATAGATTGTAATTGTTCAACTGAAGATTTGTGAATTATTTTACTTTATTTATGCCGTACTTGTGATGTTCTATGCTGTACTATGTTAGTGTTATTTATTGTTTGTAAACTGCTTTGGGATTCATCCCTGATCAGGAGATCCTTTTTTGTTGTATCCTTCACTCTTGTCCCTTCTGCCCCTGCACTGTCCCCTCCCACCCTGTGTTTAGCCACACAGGAAATGGATTTGACAAGTTGTATTTTGTCATCTCCTCTCTGACCCCAGAAATGGAGCCTGAGATAGCCTATTCTTCAAAAGGGTCATTGGTGCCAAGTTGTCCCTGACTTATGCAAGTTGGCAGGTTGCCAGGCCAAACAAAGTGCCCATGTGATGAAGCATAGCTTTGGATAAAGTTCTGTATCTTGAGCCAAAGGACTGTAACATTTGTGGAAATCTTCATTTAGACTGAAACTTTTGAATTAATAATAATACCTCTGTTTTTCAATCTCAGTAAATTTGGGATTTTTCAGGATAGAGATAAGGTGAGCAAGAGGCAACACGACTGAAGTGTATACAGTGGTACCTCAGGTTAAGAACTTAATTCATTCTGGAGGTCTGTTCTTAACCTGAAACTGTTCTTAACCTGAAGTACCAATTTGGCTAATGGGGCCTCCTGCTGCCACCGTGTGATTTCTGTTCTCCTCCTGAAGCAAAGTTCTTAACCTGAGGTACTATTTCTGGGTTAGCGGAGTCTGTAACCTGAAGCGTTTGTAACCTGAGGTACCACTGTATAGTAATGCATGGCATGGAGAAAACTGGATGGAGAAAATGAAGCTGGACATTGGAAAATTCAGGACAGA
Source organism: Podarcis melisellensis (assembly GCF_964234715.1). Taxonomy (NCBI): domain Eukaryota; kingdom Metazoa; phylum Chordata; class Lepidosauria; order Squamata; family Lacertidae; genus Podarcis; species Podarcis melisellensis. The sequence continues at coordinate 9,155,637 of NC_138541.1, read as the reverse complement.
TAAAAGAAAATACTCTTTCACACAGCACACAGTTGAACTATGGAATCCACTCCCAAAAGAGGCAGTGATGACCAACAACTTGGATGGCTGTAAAAGAGGATTAGACAAGTTTGTGGAGGATGAAACTACAAATGGCAAAGGCCGTATGCTTGCAAACACCAGTTTCTGGAAAGAGCAGGAGGGGAGAGTTCACTTGTGCTCAGATTCTGCTTGTGTGCTTTGTGTGGCCACCTGGTTGGCCACTGTGAGACTGGGATGTTGGATAGCATCTCCAAGTAGGGTTGGGAATGTCTCCTGCCTGAAACCCTGGACAGCCACTGCCAGCCAGTTTTATCTGACACAGCCTCTGGCAGCTTCCCATGTGTATCCAGACACAAAGAGCATTGTGCTTCACACTGCCACTCTCCCACCTTCCCACCTTCCCACCCACATCAAACCCAGTGTCGTGTTGTGATTTTTTTCTTAGGGGAACACTTAGGGTCAGAGGCACCAGTTTACAAGGGCAATTGGGGGAAGACTGATGTTGACTTCCTGACTTCATGCTTGTGAACATCTTGCCTCCCTCCCTAAGCCAGACAGAAGCTTCCCAGGCTTTGGGAAGGAGGCACCAGACATCTGATAGGATACTGGAGTCCTCCTGCCTTCTTCTCAAAGCTGGGCAGGTGGTGGGAGGGATTCTGGATCCCATTGGATAATAATAATAATAATAATAATAATAATAATAATAATAATAATAATAATAATAATAATAATAATTTATTTATACCCCGCCCATCTGGCTGGGCTTCCCCAGCCACTCTGGGCGGCTCCCCCCCCAAAAAATATTAAAATTCTGTACTACATCAAACATTAAAAGCCTCCCTAAACAGGGCTGCCTTCAGATGTCTTCTAAAAGTCTGGTAGTTGTTGTTCTCTTTGACATCTGGTGGGAGGGCATTTCACAGGGAGGGCGCCACTACCGAGAAGGCCCTCTGCCTGGTTCCCTGTAACTTGGCTTCTCGCAGTGAGGGAATCGCCAGAAGGCCCTCGGTGCTGGACCTCAGTGTCCGGGTAGAATGATGGGGGTGGAGACGCTCCTTCAGATACAGTATATGAGTATGTGATCTGCAAGACCTAACAGGGATAAGCTGCTGTGCTCATTAGGTCCGTCAACCCACCAAGTCATCAAAGACCTGATGAAGAGAGCACAGCAGAGGTTATATTTTCTGAGAATCCTCCAGAAAAATAATCTCTCAAAGGACCTGTTGATGACATTTTACCATTGTACTGTTAAAAGTGTATGAACTTATGGTCTCTCTGTGTGGTTTGGGAGCTGCATGATCAGGGAAAAACCAATGTTGTCCAGGGTTGCAAAGACTATGGAGAGAATAATTGGGGGCACTCTTCCCACCTTGGATCAAATCTATGCTTCCAGGTACCATAAGAAAGCTGCAGAGATAGTGCAAGATAGTGCGCACCCTGGAAATGATCTCTTTCAGCTTCTGCCTTCTGGAAGAAGGTACAGGGTTATAAAGACTAGGACTAGCCACCTGAGAAACAGTTTCTACCCAAATGCAATTTTGGTTTTAGACTCATTGTAAGGAGTCTGTGTGGGAGTATATTGTATTTTAAAATGGGGTATCACAGTTTTAAGCGGGCTAACCAGGTTAGGATAGCTGGGATAGCAGGCTTGTTGGTTTTTGAATGTCTTATGTAGATTTTTCAATTTCGTTGTTCTGTATGGGACAATGACAATAAAGAGTATAGTACCTTACCAGGTTTTCAGAAGAAGACACCAGGTTTTAATACCTCAGTTTACTGGGCACATTTAGGGGACTAGCCTAGTCTAAGGTTACCAGACGTCCCCGTTTCCTGGGGACAGTCCCTGGATTTACAAATCAGTCCCCATACAAAATCCATTGAAGTTGAAAAGTGTCCCTGGATTCATTGAAAAAAAGTCTGGTAACCTTAGCTAGTCCCCCTAGCTCACTGACTGCATTTCACTGATCAAACCCAAAGCAATACAGGTGCCGCTATGTTCTTAGACTGTCCCTTGTAAAGAAGAGGGATAATTGGAACATCGGAAGCTGCCTTATATTCAGTCAGTCCATTGTTTCACCTGGCTCACTATTGTCTACACTGGTGGGCAGTGGCTCTCCAGAGATTCAAGATGGAAGCTTCCCCAGCTCTACCAGCAGACTTCAGGGTCTGAACCTGGCAGCTTCTGCATGTAAGGCAGAATCTCTACCACTGAGCTACATTCTTTAGCACTTGGAGCACATTAGGTAGCTGCCATTTCTTCTGTTGCTCTGGATAGTTAACCAATAACAGTGAATTGTTGTCAAAACCCTTGAGTCCCGTTCTCTCCCCCCCCCCCCGCATTTGCCTGGGACCTCCTTGGGGAAAGATTATTTGCATTATGGATGATGGCATGTGATATATCAGCTCTTTGCCTTTGAAGGGATGGAGCAGAATCCCCCGAAGACATTTCAAAAGGCCAAACCGGATGCTCAGGACACTTGTTGGTAAAGATCAGCAATCCTTGTGGGATATCAGATCGGTCCATTTCAGAATAAATGTCCTGATGTGAAACTGGTGCATATGGCAAGCACGGAAAGGGCAGTCAAGAGCAAAGCTTAAACTACAGGAAAGTGAAAACAAGCCTTCCCTGGGTGTTTAAGTAGTAGTCTAAATGTACAGCTACTTTTAGTAAAATCACAGTAGCAAGTGAGATTCCTGGACCATTTTATCCCACATGATTGGGATATGGTAAAGCCACTTAAAACAAAACAAAACAAAGTTGGCATAAATATGTACTTTTTATTAAAATTATATGCTTCCTCTAAAATGAGCACAGGGTAGCAAACAGCAATTGATCAAACTATAAAGACATCTTTTTTTAAAAAAAGAATTCTACCATAGATGCAAGGTGAGAAATATCTTAGATACGAAACAAAATATATGTTATATGAAAGGAAGAACACCTTTGACCTTTTATTTTTAAAACTCTAATAACATTTTTATTTTTAAGAACTTTGAAGGCCGAAGTAGAGAAGGGTTCCATGTGAACAGCAGTTGAACATGGTCCAGTCGTTTCTTCAGGATAGGCGAATATTGTTCCCAAGAGATGGGCGATGGGCTCCATTGCCCTCGGTCAATTGAAAGAATCGAAAGATTCAGATCCCTGAATCTGGAGTGGCAGAGGCGGGCACTGCAATGTGGTAACACTATCAATCCCAGAGAAGCCAGCGAGAGCCCCAGGGCAAGTTGTCTTTTTTGTGGCACAGTAAAACAAAATAACAAATTAAGTGAGCATGCTTATGTCAGGCGTGGAGTATCCTCTCTTCCCCCGGTAGCCTCAGAGGTAAGCAGAACAAACAGTTTGTATTTAATGGCTTTTTATTCAGTCATCTGGTTGCAAGATAAAAGATCCATGTCTCCATGCATAGGAGACATTGGCTACTCTGAGTCCCTCCTCTTCCATCTCCCACAACATCCTGGAAACCTACAGGAAGAAGAAGAAGAAGAAGAAGAAGAAGAAGAAGAAGAAGAAGAAGAAGAAGAAGAAGAAGAAGAAGAGTAGTTTGGATTTGATATCCCGCTTTATCACTACCTGAAGGAGTCTCAAAGCAGCTAACAATCTCCTTTCCCTTCCTCCCCCACAACAACCACACTCTGTGAGGTGAGTGGGGCTGAGAGACTTCAGAGAAGTGTAACTAGCCCAAGGTCACCCAGCAGCTGCATGTGGAGGAGCTCGGAAGCGAACCCGGTTCACCAGATTATGAGACTACCACTCTTAACCATTACACCACACTGACTGGAAGTCACAGGAGTCACATTCCTCCGCATTCTCTGTTCTTGAATGTGGAGGGACCAGCGAGTCCTTGGACTAGGAGGGTCTCCCATGCTCTCCAGGGAGGTCTCTGCGGTCTGCTCTCTAACTTCCCCCTCATCATCCTCCACTATCGCATAACTAGGCATTTCCTCATTCAGCTCTACACCATCCCTGTCTCCCTCTCTTCCTGAAACTGCTGGAGACTGGGAGGGTGAAACTTCCCACTCTTCCTCCTCTTTTGAGAGGAGCTGATCAGACCAAGGGCTCATTTCCCATTCCTCCTGTTCAGTCCAGTCACTGACAGCTTATAATTCACAGTCCCATCCCCATCAAAATTAGCCTCCACCTCTTAATCAACTAAACCTTCAGTTGATTAACTTCACAGGTAAAATAATCATTCATCCCTGCTTCCTAGTAAGCTTGCTTAGTAGTGTAGCCTTAGCTGACTAGGACTCAATTTTTAAGTTGCTGATTGATTTGCCTTTCATAGTTGCAGACTTACGGCTGTTCTGCTCATCCTAAATGTAGGAGTAGCCAATGGGGAATCCTCCCGATGTTGTTAGACTCTAGCTCCTGTCGCCTGTGACATTTGGCCATGCTTCCTGGGGCCGATGGAGTTCAACAACATCTGAAGAACTTCACCTAAGTTTCCCTTGACCACAGTGTTCTGTACACCAGCCAGGTTTCCTCTTATACTGTGTTGTACACATCCTGCCATTAGCTGTAAGAATTGCAGGGAAATTATACATCTAATTATCACAGTGGCTATAATTGTGTTAACGTTGCTGTCAATTACTGCTCCTTTCCCACGAATATAACTGCTTGTATTCCCCCCCCCCCTTCTTGGCTGTTTTTAATTATCTCCCTTCTTCCCCTGCAGAGCAGCTTTCCCATTACGCTAAGCCTTTCCACGTTGTTCCAAGGCAAGCACCTCTAGCCCATTTTTATCACCTGTGTTTCATGGCTCAACTTGTTCATTTTCTTACATAAAGTTTCACTTGTTAAATCATTTCAGTAACTATGTGCTCCAAGCCTTGATGGGATTAGTCTAATTTCTTGCATACCATGAGCCATCTGACACATGGATTTGATATACGTGAAACTAACTTCTAGTGTTTTGCATGCTTTAGGACTGCAGATTTGGTACAGAGTGTAGGTATGGAAATGCTCCTTTTTTAAACTCACTGCATGTAGAAACCTAGCCTCTTAGGAAGAAGGCTAGGCTAGAATCCTCTTTCTGGCATGCTAGTATGCCTAACAGAAAGTGTGCTCCTTTTACAGAGTTTCTGAGGGCACAGGTCGGTGATGTGGCTCAGTGCAAAATGACTTTTGCTATATTTTACTTTCTTGGGCTCCATGATCACGGCAGATGGTGACAGCAGCCATGAAATTAAAAGATGCCTGCTTCTTGGGAGAAAAGCAATTACAAACCTAGACAGCATCTTAAAAAGCAGAGACATCACCTTGCCAACAAAGGTCCGTATAGTTAAAGCTATGGTTTTCCCAGTAGTGATGTATGGAAGTGAGAGCTGGACCATAAAGAAGGCTGATCGCCAAAGAATTGATGCTTTTGAATTATGGTGCTGGAGGAGACTCTTGAGAGTCCCCTGGACTGCAAGAAGATCAAGACCCTGGTGTTGGGAAAGATTGAGGGCACAAGGAGAAGGGGACGACAGAGGACGAGATGGTTGGACAGGGTTCTCGAAGCCACAAACATGAGTTTGACCAAACTGTGAGAGGCAGTGGAAGACAGAAGTGCCTGGCGTGCTCTGGTCCATGGGGTCACGAAGAGTCGGACACGACTAAACGACTAAATGACTAAACAACTAAACAACAACAATACCTCGGGTTACAGACACTTCTGGTTACAGACGCTTCAGGTTACAGACTCCGCTAACCCAGAAATAGTACCTCGGGTTAAGAACTTTGCTTCAGGATGGGAACAGAAATCGTTCAGTGGCAGTGGGAGGCCCCATTAGCTAAAGTGGTACCTCAGGTTAAGAACGGACCTCCAGAACGAATTAAGATCTTAACCCGAGGTACCACTGTACAGAGGAACATCAGTTGCCGCATGCTTCGGAAGCTGAACAATTCGGAACCCGAATGCTGACAACCCAGAAGTGAATGCTTCCATTTTCAAATGCACCTTGGAAGTCAAACGGCTTCCGAGGCATGTTTCTCCATTTTTTAAAAGGAATTTGCTGACCGGCAATTGAGCCTCAGTTACTGAACATTTTGGAAGTCGGATGGTCTTCCAGAACGGATTACGTTCCACAACCGAGGTTCCACTATAATAGCACTCCACCTACTTTGTGAGCCTCCCAACACGTCTTACGGTTTCATCTTCTTCTGTGCAGCCAGTGCCTGCACAGAGTGGTTGTGATGGGAGCGGCCTCCGTGTGGGTTCAACCATTAGCTTCTTGAAGAGCTTTGGGACAACTGAGGCTTTCCAGGCTACTCTTTCCCCACCTAAAGAAAGACGGAGAATTGTGTTGCAAAACGTTGAGCTGCAAAAGTGCTTAACAGATGCAAGGGAGCTTTATAATAACAGCCTTTTAACCAGCTAGGGTTATGTTCATCACTTTGCACCATTAGCAGCTCTGGGGAGTTCCATTGCTAAGTTAACATTTCAGTGGCGCTTTTGCAGAGCTGGTTAAATATTTTCTCATTTCTCTGACACTTTGCTCAAATCCCGTAAGAGCGCCATTCAGCAAACAGGGAGGAGGTCAATGTACTTCTGGCTCTCGTTCTCTCTCCCTGTGGTCTGCTTTGGGCTGTTTGCACAGTGAGTACACAACATTAGATCTAATCATTAATAAACATCCTTTCAAAAGGTACTCCCCAGCGGCTGGGTCTGCTTGAACCCGCTGACACCACATCCGGCTTTAAATGATGATGTTAGGGAAATGGTGCTCCAGGGAGCCTGGAGGTGCAAACAAAAAGCCATGTTTGAAATGGTCTTTAAATTGCCAGAAGACACAGCTGGGCATAATGTTAATGACCAGTTGGTCAAGGGAGGGAGCAAACATGCTAGTTTTGAGAGTGCAGGACCGCCACCTGTTGCAAAAACACATCACAAACAATGAGGGAAACTTGGCTCAGCATCCCAGATCACCGGGCTCAAAGGACGTTGATTCAAAGGGTTTCTAGAATGAGATGCATGCTGAGCTGAATCACACAAATAAATCAAGAACATAGGAAGAAACTGCTATATCAGACCAGTGGCCCATCATAGGCTACCCATCTTGTGCTCACAACCTGATGCCTATGGGAAGCCCACAAGAAGGATGTGAGCACAATAGTACTCTCTCCAACAGTGGAGGCAGAACAGAGCCACCATGACCCTGAGGTAAGACTCCTCTTCTTTAGGGGGTGAGGCTGGGAATTCAGACTGTGAAAGGGAATTGCCCTCAGGATCGGTCCCAGAGGTACATAGCAGATTGGAAGCATTTGTGCAAGCCATTGTGCCATTTCCTTGGCCCAAGATGGTCGCATTGCCCTCCTCTGAATACACATCAGAGGCCCTAGTGGAACCTCAGTCACCCACACTCCATCAGAGTCAATTACAGTGGTACCTCGGGTTACATATGCTTCAGGTTACAGACTCCGCTAACCCAGAAATAGTGCTTCAGGTTAAGAACTTGGCTTCAGGATGAGAACAGAAATCGTGCAGCAGTGGAACAGCGGCAGCAAGAGGCCCCATTAGCTAAAGTGGTGCTTCAGGTTAAGAACAGTTTCAGGTTAAGAACAGACCTCCGGAACGAATTAAGTACTTAACCTGAGGTACCACTGTACTGCTAAAGCAGGCTTGATCCCCTTTCAATGAAGAGGTTCCTTTCATGGAAGGCAGAGCCAGCTACTGAGATACAGCTGCAGCTCCTGTTTAAGGCTCAGTCCAAGGATGACTGCTGCTGAAACAACACTCTAGTCCAGCCTGAGCTCTACATAGAGCTGTCCCAGGTACTGTACTGCTGAATCCATTGCTCAAAACAGAGCAGTACTCTAATCAGGCAGGTGGGCCTGGCAACAACTGAGAACCAGGACAATGATACTAGCTCCTGTTGAGGGGGTCCCTGAGTGGTTCAGGGCCTAAAAAACTGCCCGTCTCCCCGTCTCTAATAGAGGTCATTAATTTATAGGTGGTTTTCTCTGTAATTATTCTTCCTATTTATTTCTGTCCTTCCTGTTGTTGCTTCTTCCAGAGCTAATTTATAATTCCCGAGAAACAGTAGCAATTTTTGTTTTCAGAGAACATTATGAACAGCTTGAACTACTTAAGAGTACTTATCCGAAGGAGCAAAACTGAAATATACAAATTTGTTAAAAGAATAATGGAACACTATTATAAACCAAGGTGGCTATGTGAAGCCCCTTTTCCTGATTAGCTGATTGTCAATGCCTGCAGATCTCTTTTTTGCTGAGCCAGGTCTTGTCCTGCACTTTATATCATATATGATATCTGGGGTAGGGCAGGTAGGTGTGGTTTGGCCAAAATGGCCTTGTGGGCTAAATAAGGAGTGCCTTATTAGACCTGTGGGCCTGAGGTTCCCAACCTCTGCTGTGAATTAACCCTAGATTTTTGCTAGGATGTTCACTGGTTTTGTCATCCAGGGCCAAGACAAAAAATGTCATTGGAAAATGTATTAAATCACATTGACTATACTTGATTTCACTGTGGAAATGTTCCAGGCAGGACACTAATAGTTCTAATAACCTCTGCTGTTCTCAGCTATGGAAGGTGTGCTTGCTTTGGTCTGGTCCATACATGGCACTTAGCCATGTTTACAGATTGTGGTTTCTTTGCAGTAAACAAACCATAGTTAAGCTATGACCTTGACAGATTAGAGAACTGGGCCAAAACAAACAAGATGAATTTTAACAGGGAGAAATGTAAAGTATTGCACTTGGGGAAAAAAAATGAGAGGCACAAATACAAGATGGGTGACACCTGGCTTGAGAGCAGTACATGTGAAAAGGATCTGGGAGTCTTGGTTGACCACAAACTTGACATGAGCCAACAGTGTGACGCGGCAGCTAAAAAAGCCAATGCAATTCTGGGCTGCATCAATAGGAGTATAGCATCTAGATCAAGGGAAGTAATAGTGCCACTGTATTCTGCTCTGGTCAGACCTCACCTGGAGTACTGTGTCCAGTTCTGGGCACCACAGTTCAAGAAGGACACTGACAAACTGGAACGTGTCCAGAGGAGGGCAACCAAAATGGTCAAAGGCCTGGAAACGATGCCTTATGAGGAACGGCTAAGGGAGCTGGGCATGTTTAGCCTGGAGAAGAGGAGGTTAAGGGGTGATATGATAGCCATGTTCAAATATATAAAAGGATGTCACATAGAGGAGGGAGAAAGGTTATTTTCTGCTGCTCCAGAGAAGCGGACACGGAGCAATGGATCCAAACTACAAGAAAGAAGATTCCACCTAAACATTAGGAAGAACTTCCTGACAGTAAGAGCTGTTTGACAGTGGAATTTGCTGCCAAGGAGTGTGGTGGAGTCTCCTTCTTTGGAGGTCTTTAAGCAGAGGCTTGACAACCATATGTCAGGAGTGCTCTGTTGGTGTTTCCTGCTTGGCAGGGGGTTGGACTCGATGGCCCTTGTGGTCTCTTCCAACTCTATGATTCTATGATTCTAAACTGCTGGGTAAGATCTCCATGTAACACTAAGCCATGGTTTGATAATAATTATTTATTATATTTATATACCATTCTTCATCTGAGGATCACAGAGTGGTTCATATTATAAACAATGTGTGTGAACCAAGGTTTCTAGAACTGGCTTCAGGTTTTATGGTATGTTTCCAGGGCAAAATGTCTCTTAATGGGCCCATTCTGTCAGGTGTCCCTGGCAGGATTATCTGGTTGCAGTGGCAGTGGTCCAAACCATGTGAGTGGGACTAGCAACGAGGGATGGGGGAGAAATTTGATTTTGTTCATATTTCAAGGAGAATCTACCTAATTCTCACTTTATAAACCATTATTAGACCTGAAACACAAGTGTCCTCATACACGTCTCCAAATTTTGCAATGTCGTTCCCCGACCAATGTGTAGGGAAAAAATCTGCATATATTTGAGAAAGACATGCGTAGATAGGCAGCTGTTAGTGAAAACGAACATGCAAAAATTATTCTGTTTTAATATTAATTAAATTTCTGTCCCTCTGTTTCTCTCAAAGGAGCCGAAATGCATCACATCAGGGGGAAAATGTGCACATTGGTCAAAACTGCATACAAATAGGATAAATTTGCAGTGAAATGTTGGCAAATTTTCATGAAATAAAAAATTGCAAAATTGATGCAGAAATGTGGAGAACTGAATTTATGAAATGGGAAACTGAAATGGGCAGATATCTACCGCCCTTTAAAATTCCCACAAAGATCCAAGCAATGCTTCTCAGGGGAATTGTGGGTAATTTAAAAGGTGTTGCCTGGAGTACCTAATCAGTGTGTGTGTGTGTGTGTCCATCTGTCCGCCCACTGGCCCAGGAGGCTAAATATTGGTGCACCCCCTTCACATCCTTCTGTCCCTCTCACTCTCATATCACCTATTCAAGCAGCCCATTTTATTCAGACCAATTTCTTGGCTAACATTATAATCTCCTGAAAGCCTTTTTTGGTGTTGTCTCTGATGCCATGTTACAAAAGCTCACAGCCGCTCCTTTCTTAAGCCTCCATTACACATGATTCATTTTGCTCGTTTTGTTCTAGAAAAAAAGAACACAATTTCGCACCCTGCTCCCTAAGAAGAAGAAGAATACGTGATGTTGTTTTCTTTTATTTTTTATTCCAGCTATTTCCCCTAGTGAAAGCAATCTTCATTACAGCAGGGTCATTACAGCTCAGCTGCTAGTACTGGTGTAGCTTTTCTAAGATGCGAGGTTTTGGCTTAGATAGGCCATTATTTCCCTCCCCCCCCCATCTTCCTGCCCCCTGGGAAAAAATAAACATTATAAATAAATAAATTGCAATTTTGACTATTTCCGATTGTTATATAATTTTCCCTCATCACAGAGAGGGAGCATCATATCCTTACAAGTCGGAAATAGAGAGTAAACTTGTGGAACAGATTTTCTTTCCTGCCTTGGCTGCAATCATTAAGACATCTCAGTAGGACAGGGCACAATAGGCTTCATTATACGCAGTTATTTCTTCACCCATCAGCTGTTGAGAGTGGCATTTTCTTACCTTCCCCTGCAGGTTAGGAGTGCAAGCCAACTTTCAAACTGTGGACATAATCAGTGGTACTAACTAGGCTGTCCCTTGCTTTGAATGAAGGGAGACTGATATGATACTATGTTCAGATTTCCCCCCTGAAATGGCAACCAAACAAAGGCCACACCTGCACAAAACCTTTAGAGCAGTATCATGCTACTATGAGTAGTCATGAGATGCTGCAAGGAATCGTGGGAATGGTGCTTTGTCAAGAGTGCTAAGAATTCATAGGACACACCTCCCATCCCCTCACAGAGCTACAATAGGCAGAGTTCCCTCTGACTGTTAAACCACTCTGTTAATTGTAGCTCTGTGAGGAGAATAGGAGTCTCCTAACATCTCCCAGCACCCTTAAAGGTAAAGGGTAAAGGGACCCCTGACCATTAGGTCCAGTTGTGACTGACTCTGGGGTTTCAGCGCTCATCTCGCTTTATTGGCCGAGGGAGCCGGCGTACAGCTTCCGGGTCATGTGGCCAGCATGACTAAGCCGCTTCTGGCGAACCAGAGCAGCGCAGGGAAACGCCGTTTACCTTCCCACTGGAGCAGTACCTATCTATCTACTTGCACTTTGAGGTGCTTTCAAACTGCTAGGTTGGCAGGAGCTGGGACTGAGCAACGGGAGCTCACCCTGTCATGGGGATTCGAACCACCGACCTTCTGATCGGCAAGACCTAGTCTCTGTGGTTTAACCCACAGCGCCACCCTTAATAAACTACAAATTCCAGGATTCTTTGGGGGAAGCGATGACTGTTAAAAGTGATATGATAAAGCTTTAAATGTATAGCACAGCTGGAGCCTTGCCTGTGAATTCGGAAGATCTTTACTATAAATGGGTTGACCTTCCTCCTGCATATTGTGTCATTCTACATTGCTGTGGTGGTTAACAAGTATATTCCAAGGTACCATAATGAGCAGGAAAGCACATTCATTTAGATTATGTTGTGAAGATTGTAGCTGTCTAGATGTTGCAGGACTCCAACTCCCACCAAACACAGCCAAAAATCGGGGCTAATCAGAGCTGGAGTCCAGCAACATCTGGAGCACCAGTGGTTCCCCATCCATGTTCTGAGGGATGGAGTGGGGAATGTCACAATATTATGTTGAGGAAGGAGCTTAAAGAAGAAGGATATGAAAGGTAGGAGGGATGGCAGCATATGAGTGCCTAATGTGAATTTGGGGGATTGATAAGGGTGGCTGGTCTAGCAGAAGACCCAAAGGCAGCTTTGTATTTAGCATCTAGCCTGGTAGTCATTGGCAAGAAGGAATTGTGAGTGATGGACTTGCTGGTGGGTGGATTTGGCAGGCGGTAATGGACTGTAGTTTCATAAACAAGGCTTAGTGTGATGTGAAAACCCTGTCCTGCAGCTTAAATATGGATTGCTTGAAAGGAGAGGGGCCATAGCTTAGTGGTAAAGAATATGCTGCACAGGCAACAACAACAACAAAAGTCTCAGGATTAGTATAAGGCAGCTTCCTATGTTCCTAAAAGGTAGAGAAGAGTTGTGTAAAGAAGTCTGCAGAGAAGAAGAATATAATTGGAAGTGGATTGGTTGGGGTTGTGGCTAAAGTAGAAATGGGTTGGTTATCTTAAAAAAGAAGAAGATTTGGCTCTTAATATCTAAAAGACCTCTTTAGTGGACATAAACTTGTCCAACTGTTGACATCTGCTTTAGCAATGCCTTTCTCAGTGTCCCAGCTCATTACTAGCAAAGTGGACTTTTCAGTGAGGATGGTGTTCAACTATGAAGCTCCATCCCTAGGCGGTAGACTATTGACCCTGAATGAAGAAGGCCTCAGGTTCAGTTCCTGGCATCTCTAGGTAGGGCTGGAAGGGACTCCTGCCTAAATCCACAGGGAGCAGCTGCCAGTCACTGCAGATAATATTCAACTAGATGGACCAATAGCTTGACTCAGTACAGAAGCGTACTTAGGGCAGCGTGACAGGTTCCCATGCGGTGAGCACTGAGCCAAAGGGGGGTGCTGCAGGGTGGCACAAATATGATGTAGTGAATGTGCAGAAGAGAAGCCAAGAGGTGGGAGGGTTTGCAAATTTTGGCTTCCCACAGGGTGATGCAGAAATTCGAAAGACCAAAATCCACCCCTGTTCAATATAAAGCTTATTTCTATATTTCTTCCTTGGGCATCATCCTTACTGCTCTTAGCAATGTCTTTTAATAGACTTTCTGCTGCTTGTTGATGTTTGATTAATTTTTACAAAGTGGATTTTGACAAAAAAAATGTTTCACCTGCAACTTTCATGGCTTTCTTATTATGTATTTTATGTATTTTAGTTTGTTATCTTAAGCTGTCTTGAGGGTGTCAGTGACAAGGTGGAACACAAATCTTTTTTTCTTTTCCTTTTAATGAATGTATGACTACAGTGGTACCTCGGGTTACAGACGCTTCAGGTTACATACGCTTCAGGTTACAGACTCCGCTAACCCAGAAATAGTACCTCGGGTTAAGAACTTTGCTTCAGGATGAGAACAGAAATCTTGCTCCGGCGGCGCGGCAGCAGCGGGAGGCCCCATTAGCTAAAGTGGTGCTTCAGGTTAAGAACAGTTTCAGGTTAAGAATGGACCTCCGGAACGAATTAAGTTCTTAACCTGAGGTACCACTGTATACCCAACTTGACATAACTGCACTCTGACGCCACAGACCTGTCACAAAACTTCTTTATTTTGCTTGGGAAAATTGGGCTGCAAAAATAGGCACGAACCTATGCAGACGATGCTAATTTCAACTTTCAAAGGCAGAAAGGGAAATGAGCAAGATTCCTAGCGGGCAAGGCTTTTTAAGCACCTTGGATAGCTCCGTATGACTGCAGAAATAGAAATAATTACACAAAATTTGCACACTGTGGCACAAAGGGTATTGCTATGCCTCATTTTTTTCTTAGCACAGTGCATAATAAGTATGGATTATGAGTTCACCTCTTGTCTCTTTTATCAGGAAGGCCAGAGATTAGGAGAGAGCTGTTGCTGCATCAGTGGAACAACTCAAGATGGAAGCTTGCATAGGAGCTGGTGGGTAAAGGCAATGGCAGATCTTGGCACCTCAAATTTCACGGGTCCCCCATGTGATGCCAGGAGTGAATTAGGTAACTTTGCCTTTAAGTTAGGACTGTATTGAATTTATCCCCCACATCTGTGTGGATGATAGATTATATTGGGTCTTATTGAGCATTCACAATGATTTGTTTGTAGGATGGTTATATAACAATGCACATTCATCTTGCATTAATCTCCATGTGCTAGTGGGGTATACATACACCCTCCCATTAATCATGTACCCCGTATTTTTCAACGTGTTTCTCCATCGCTTTCCAAACCACAAAGATACTGACTTCTTTATACAGAAATCATGCTCTGGCGGTGTGGCGGCAGCAGGCGGCCCCATTAGCTAAAGTGGTGCTTCAGGTTAAGAACATTTTCAGGTTAAGAACGGGCCTCCGGAACGAATTAAGTACTTAACCCGAGGTACCACTGTAAAAATGGATCTGTTGCACAGGAGCAACATGGACCTTTCATCCACTTTCATTGCACAAACCTCAAGGTCTGGGATGAACCTGAATCTCACCTGCAAAATACTGGCAGCCCGGAGGTGACCCTGAGCAGAAGATTGCTTGCAATTGCTCATCCATCAGGGATAATTGGATAATTGTTCGGGACAAGAAAGGCAAGCTGTAAACAAGCTGGGGGGGGGGGGAGTTTATAGACTGCAGCTTTCACAGGCTGACAGAATATGGAGGGAGATAATGTTCCAATACACGTGGAAGCAATGGAACGTAACAACTCTTGCAGGTGAAATTGTGCTAAGCTAAAACAAAGATTACCTTGAGGAGCCTGTCAGTGGCTATATACTTCCTTGCCTTCTTAAGCTTCTCTCTCTTATCTTCTTGAGGAGGGTGGCCAAATCTGGTACAGAAGCTGCTAGTGCTGTACCATGGATGATTCGCTGAGTGCCTTGAGAGGCAGAATGCCCCCCCCCCATATTATGGTTAAGTACAAATAAGTATTATGGTTAAGTCAAGATAATTATATGACAGAAAATAGAGAAAGATGGAAAGGAATTGCTGAAACAATTAATAGAAGCGGAATACAAAAAGGGAGGTGAGAGGAGGTCGATGAAAAGAGGGAATGAAAGATAAGGTATTGAAGCGGTATGATGTATGTTTTTAAATTGTTTTTGTTTTCTTATGTTTAGTTTAATGTGTTAATGTTGTGTTGTGCATTGTTTATTGTATTGTATTTTCTTTCTTTTGTATTTTCTTTTTCTTTTTTTTCCTTCTTCTTTTCCGTAAGGTCTGAAAGTAATAAATATTATTTAAATAATAATAATCATAATTAAAAAAACAGAATGCCTCCCCATAGAACCTGGCGTTTTCTCTCTCTGTTAACCGAGTCACGAAAACCGTTCTAATTAGTGCATCATTTGTTCCAATTACTCAAGCAGTTTTAAAGAAACCAATGACAGGACAATGCTGGGAAATTTAATAAAGTAATACCTAATGATAGAATGAAACAGCGGAAGAAGGACTAATGTTAGTCATCTACCACCATACGGAAAGTTTGGCCCATTTTGTTTCTTGGTGGAATAACAGAGATGTTGCAAGCAAACAATGCCCCTGTGTTCGTCATCTTGGAATAGTTGAGGAGTACGTTTTCCATATTATGAATCAGTAAGAGCTTTGGATGTTTTTGTGGCTGTGCTTCCTCACACCAGGGCAAATACTGCATCCTGGTTTTTATAGTGTGAATGCTTCTCACGCCAGCCTGTGCCTTGCACTCTAGGCTGCATCTGATATGGTGGGATATGAATCTTCGGCAGTCATGTGAAGGTCTCTTCTCGACAGCCATTTCCCATGCCATTCTGGTAATACAGGCATGGAGGTGGGAATGGTAGAATCATGCACAAGGACTATGCTTTGGTGCCTTATAGTGTTGTGGTTCTGCTCATGTTATCGTCTACCCTCTCCTATACACAGGGCTAAATGTATAGTCCATGTGCATGATATTGTATTTCTCTCTCAGGCATCTGGAGCAAAGCAAATAGCTCCCTGGATGTTATATTTCAGAGAGAGTATTAATTTTCCAGTGTCTCTGGTCTGGCGAACAGAGTGGCATCACCAAGAATGCAAAAATTGATTACTAAAATCTCATACCCTAACCCTAACCCTAACCCTAAACCTGCCTTATAGTGTTGGGCAGGGGTTGGCAATGTGTGGGCCATGGGCCAGATGTAGCCCATGAAGACCATTTTACCAGCCCATGAGTGGCCCCAAACTGAGCCATCTGCTTGGTGAGTCCACTGCACACTGTGCTAAACCAGCACAGCACGGCATGGGGACTCGCCGAGCATCACCGGAAATCGCTTCTGCACACATGCAGATACCAGAAATCATGACTGTGCATGTCCAGATGCCCAAAATTGTTTCTGCACAGGCAATTTTCAGCATCTGGGGATGCGCAGAAGCAATTTCCAGTGCCGCGGACATGCTCAGACATGATTTCTGGTATCACGCTGCACCAGTCTGGGCCACGGACTATCTCCATGAGAGTGATCTGGTCCATGGCCAGTAAACCTTGCCGACCCCTGGTGTTGGGGTTCTGCTCATGTTATCTTCTACCCTCTCCTATGGTTTTCCTATTTCTGTGCGACTGGAGCAACATGAGAGAATGGTTGGAAGGAAGTTTCTCTCATACCACTGCTGGTAAATTGTAAGATCTATGTTACTATTGGATAATTCAGGAGTAGTCAATGTGATGCCCTGCACATCTTGATGGACTACAACTCCCATGATCCCTGACCATTCACCATACTGGCTAGGGAGGATGGGAACTGGAGTCCAACAACATTGGGAGGCCACCACCTTGGGTACCTCTGGTGTAATTTTTTGAGAAACAAAAGGACCTTTAAAGCCCTAAACGGCCGCGGTCCAGTATGCCCAAAGGAGCGTCTCCACCCCATTGTTCTGCCTGGATACTGAGGTCCAGTGCCAAGGCCTTCTGGCAGTTCCCTTGCTGCGAGAAGCCAAGTTACAGGGAACCAGGCAGAGGGCCTTCTTGGTAGTGGCACCCGCCCTGTGGAAAGCCCTCCCATCAGATGTCAAGGAGATAAACAACTTTTAGAAGACATCTGAAGGCAGCCCTGTGAGACTTCCGGTCGGCGCCAGCGTTAATGGCGGTCCTTGCTTCGAGCTCCGAAGCAGGACTGCTCCGTGAGTTCGGGTCTGACCCGCTACGGCGAGCGGGGGACCCCTAAAATCACAGGCACTGAAGCCTGTGAGCAAGGAGATTCGGTGGGCACCTTTGCGCCCCCCGGTATCGCGAAAGAGCCTTTTTAAAGGCTCCGGAGCGGCAGCGGGTGTGAGCGTGGTGCTGAGGATCGCAACCCAGCCCACGGAGCGAAGCCGCGTCGCCATTGACGGAGAGCGTCGATTCCTTCCTGAAACTACCGATTGGAAATAATACCCGTGAGTAAGATCGATAAATAAAGGGAACGGGACTCTAAAATTTAAGAATTTAAGAAGATTTGGCTGAAAACGGGTCAGGCAAAAATTAAGGAAGTCAGCCTCCCGGAACTACATATTTGACTGAGCAACGAAAAAAGTAAGCTGCATTTAAAGGGATCGTATTTATCTTTCGCAACTTCGTTAACCTGACATCGAAAGAGGACCTCCCCCCCGGAGAGTGGGAGAGGGGGGGAAGAAAAATTGACTTAATTTTGTTTGGTGGAAGAGAGGAGTTTGGAAACGGAAGTTTTCCGCTGTCAACACCTCTGGCCAGGCTGCCGGGGCAGCGAGCGCCTGGAAGTGAACTGTCAAACTAGATGTGGCACAAAGTAATATTTATCTGAAACAAAATAACGGGACTTTAGTGGACAGAAACTGTAATATTTAAAATCGCAACAAAGTAGGGTTTTTACTTGGACTTTCACTTTTGGAACTTGGCATGGCTACTTCTCTCCCTGTTTCTTTGTTCCTGTACTGGATATAATGTACTCCCTCTAGAGGTCTAAAAGAGAGATACTTTTAGGAGAGAAATTTTGAGGACTTTCAGAAAGGAACCGTGAGAGAGAGGGAAATACCGGACATTGCAAACCTATCGTTTGGATTGAACCAAGCACCGACTGACGAGGAACAAGAACTTGGAGCAGTGGGTGGGAAAAATACACAATAACAAAATGTCCCTGCAACTTCTGAGTTGGAACTGCAATGGTCTAAACCATCCCCGAAAAAGAGATCAAGTTTTTCATATATTAAAGAAAGAACAGTTAGACATAATCTGTTTGCAAGAAACCCATATTGCCAGGATACACAGGAAACTTCTGATAAATAAGAGATTAGGATTGGAATTTGTTTCCTCAGACAAAGTTAAGAAAAGAGGAGTGGTGATTTATGCCAAGGAAAAATGGGAACCAAAAATGATTTTTAAAGATGATGAAGGAAGATACCTGGCAGTAGAAATTCAAATTCAAGGGGAAAAGATTTTAATTGTTGGGGTTTATGCTCCTAATGAGGGGAAGGCAGAGTTTTTCAAGAAGTTGCATGAGACTTTAATGGACTTTATGGACTTTAAAATCATATTGATGGGCGACTTGAATGGAGTTGTCTCCACAAATATGGACAAAGCTCAAAGACAAGTAATATCCAAGGATGGGAGACTACCAAAGACTTTCTTTGAACTCACTGACACCATGGACTTGATTGACATTTGGAGAACAAGGAACCCTCTGGAAAGAGAGGGAACCTTCTTCTCTGAAGCAAAAATGACCTGGACTAGAATTGATCAAATTTGGATTTCTAGCAATCTGGCACCAAGAGTGAAAAAAACAGAAATCTGCACAAAAACCTGTTCCGACCACAATGCAGTTAAGATGGAAATGAAATTAACAACGGCTGGAACCTTTAGATGGAGAATGAATGACACCCTATTTAGAGATGAAGAAATTTATCAAAAGGCCCAAAAAATAGTGAAGGACTATTTTGAGATAAATTTGAGAACGGAGGTGGAGAAAAGAATAGTATGGGACGCAAGTAAGGCCGTGATGCGCGGTTTCCTAATCCAGCAGAATTCTATAAAGAGGAAAAAACAAAATGAGAGAAAGGAAAAGATTTTGAAACAGATAAAAGAAGGAGAGAAGAAATTGAGATCTAAACCAAAGTCTCAGGAGATCTTAAGAGAAATAAAATATTACCAGACACAATATATGGAATTGATGAATCAAGAGATAGAATGGAAAATAAAGCAAATGAGACAAAAGACTTTTGAATCAGCAGATAAATGTGGGAAGCTGCTGTCATGGCAATTGAAAAAGAGACACAAGTTAAATACTGTGATATCCTTGGAAATAGATGGGAAGCTTGTTAACAAACCGAACGAGATAAGTAACTGTTTTCAAAGCTTCTTTAAAAAATTGTATGCACAAGGGCCTGTAAACGAACAAGAAATGGAGGAATTTGTTGAAAAGTATGGACTACCAAAAATTACAGAACAAAATAAAAGGATTTTGAATGAAAAAATTACAGAACAGGAAATAGAGGGTGCCATTCAGAATATGAAATTGGGGAAATCACCAGGACCAGACGGTTTAACTGCGAAATACTATAAAGCCCTTAAGGAATGGTTAATACAACCATTGAAGGAAGTATGCAACCAGATACTAGAGGGGAAAAAGGCTCCCGAATCGTGGAAAGAAGCATTCATCTCACTTATACCGAAGACAGAAACTGAGAAACATCAAGTTAAGAACTACCGCCCTATATCACTCCTGAATGTGGATTATAAAATTTTTGCAGACGTTTTAGCGAAAAGATTTAAGAGGGTACTGGCAGAGGAGATTCACAAGAATCAAACAGGCTTTCTCCCAGGGAGACACATGTCAGATAATGTGAGGAATATTATAGACATTTTGGAGTTGTTAGATGTGGACATTAACAGAAAGGTAGTTTTGATTTTTGTGGACGCAGAGAAAGCCTTTGACAACATTTCTTGGAAATTTATGAAGAAGAATCTCCATGGGATGGGGGTAGGCCAAGGGTTTGAAAACGGTATAGGTGCAATATATTCTGAACAAAGAGCTAAATTAATTGTGAATAATGTGGTAATGGATGAAATACCAATAGAGAAAGGTACACGACAGGGATGCCCTATATCCCCTTTACTGTTTATATCTGTCCTGGAGGTTTTACTAAACATGATTAGAAAGGACCAGCTGGTAAAAGGAATACAGGTCGGAACTAAACAATATAAGTTAAGGGCATTTGCAGATGATCTAGTGTTAACTTTGCAACAGCCAGAAGCTAGTACCAAAAGAGTTTTGGAATTAATGGAGATATTCGGCCAGGTCGCAGGATTTAAATTAAACAAACAGAAAACAAAGGTGCTGGAAAAAAATCTAACAAATGAGGAGAAAGATAGGTTTCAGAGTGAAACCGGGTTGGAAATAGCAAAAAAGGTTAAGTACCTGGGGGTAAATCTAACATCTAAAAATGTGAATCTATTTAAAGATAACTACGAAAAATGCTGGACAGAAGTAAAGAAAGATCTAGATATATGGTCTAGGCTGAAACTTTCCTTGTTAGGCCGAATTGCTGTTATCAAGATGAATGTATTGCCAAGAATGTTATTTTTATTCCAGACGTTGCAGATTCTAGACAAAATGGACTGCTTCAAGAAGTGGCAGAAAGATATATCTAAATTTGTCTGGCAGGGCAAAAAGCCCAGAATAAAATTTAAGATTTTAACTGATGCAAAAGATAGAGGGGGCTTCGCCCTGCCAGACCTAAGACTCTATTATGAATCAGCAGCATTTTGCTGGTTGAAGCAATGGCTACTTCTTGAAGATACAGACATTCTTGATCTGGAAGGATATGACAATAGTTTTGGTTGGCATGCATATCTGTGGTATGACAAGGTAAAGGTCTATAAAAGCTTTAAGAACCATATTGTCAGGAAAGCATTGTATAATGTTTGGAATAGATATAAGGATCTACTGGAAAGTAAAACCCCTAGGTGGTTGTCACCAATGGAAGCGAAAGCAGTGAAAAAACTTAACATGGACTCTAATTGGCCTAGATATTGTGAAATTTTAGAATATGATGGTGAAAAACTGAAGCTTCAAAGTTTTGAGAAGCTAAAGCATAAAGTTCGAGACTGGCTACATTATCGTCAGATAAATGAGACATTTAAGCAGGACAGGAAACTTGGTTTTCAGAAGGAGAGGTCAAAGTTAGAAACAGAATTGTTAGAATCCAATACTAAGAATTTATCTAAAATGTATAATTTGCTGCTGAAATGGAACACACAGGATGAAATGGTGAAATCAGCTATGATTAAATGGGCACAGGACATCGGTCATGATATTATGTTTGATGACTGGGAACAGTTATGGACCACCGGTATTAAATTTACGGCATGTAGTGCCTTGAAAGAGAACATAATGAAAATGATCTATAGGTGGTACATGACCCCAGTCAAACTTGCAAAGATCTACCATTTGCCCAATAACAAATGCTGGAAATGTAATGAGGCTGAAGGTACTTTTTATCATCTTTGGTGGACCTGCCCAAAGATTAAGGCCTACTGGGAAATGATCTATAATGAAATTAAGAAAGTTCTTAAGTGGACATTTGTAAAGAAACCGGAGGCTTTTCTCTTGGGCATGGTCGGCCAATTGGTACCAAAGAAGGATAAGACATTTTTTATGTATGCAACCACAGCAGCAAGAATCCTGTTGGCAAAGTATTGGAAGATGCAAGAATTACCTACTCTGGAAGAATGGCAGTCGAAGGTGACGGAATATATGGGACTGGCAGAGATGACCGGCAGAATCCGTGACCAGAGGAAAGAGACAGTGGAAGAGGACTGGAGGAAATTCAAAATATATCTTAAAAATTATTGTAAAATTGTGGACTGATAAGATGTCAAGGGGCAGGAAACAAAGAATTACAGCTGTAAATTTTAAACTTTAAGTAAATTTAAAAGGGACTTGATTAAAAATTGACTGATGAGTTGCTCGAAAAAATGGCAAAATAAGGATATAGCGAAGGGAAGGTATGGGGAAGTCAAATTATTGTTGTATGTTTTTCATGTTTGTGTTTTGTTCTGTATTGTATTGTCTTTGATATGTGTAAAAACCAATAAAAATATTATAAAAAAAAATGAAGGCAGCCCTGCTTAGGGAAGCTTTTAATGTTTAATGGACTATCATATTTTAATATTTTGTTGGAAGCTGCCCACAGTGGCTGGGGAAACCCAGCCAGATGGGCAGGGTATAAATAATAAATTATTATTGTTATTGTTGTCATTGTCATTCTTCTTCTTCTTCTTCTTCTTCTTCTTCTTCTTCTTCTTCTTCTTCTTCTTCTTCTTCTTCTTCTTCTTCTTCTTCTTCTTCTGCCTTCCTGGATCCACACAGTTCAGTTGATAGAACATGAGATTCTTAAATTCAGGGTTGTGGGTTCAGGCCCCATGTTGGGAGAAAGATTCCTGCATCGTGGGGGGATTGGACTAGATGATCCTTGGTGTCCCTTCCAACTCTACAATTCTATGATTCCTGATCATGAATACACAATCTCAAAACAAAAAAAATTCCTTCCAGTAGCACCTTAAAGACCAACTAAGTTATTTCTTGGTATGAGCTTTCGTGTGCATGCACACTTCTTCAGATACATGTGTATCTGAAGAAGTGTGCATGCACACGAAAGCTCTGACTATGGCAGACCAACACGGCTACCTATCTGTAAACACAATCTCAAGTAACTGAATCAGTTCCAAATGTGAAGCATTCTATATGTCATTCTCACAAATGCACACACACTTCCCCGGCACACTTTAGCCTAGTATATATGCATTTTTGTAGACATAACTTGACTGCAGAACCGCACTGCGATATTTGGAGAAGTGTGAATTTTCAAGGGGGGGGGCTGCATTTTGGTTTGTGTACTGTTTTGGAAAGTGTGAAATAGGGATGTTTACCTCAAATACAAACTGAATCAAACCCATCCCCCATCCCTAGACATTAGGGGGTTGTTCCAAAAGCTTCATGGAAAATATTGGATTTGAAGGAATGAAGGGAGGTAGTCTCATGGAGGCGTCTTGGGTAGCAGCAACAGAGGCAGAGCAGGAGAAAGGGTAGATCTGTTAAAGCCACTTCCACCTTCAAAAGGAGGTGGGATTGCGAGCTTCACGCCCCCACCATGCACGCAGTGGCTGGCTCTCAGCCTCCGTGCGATTGAGGGAATCCCAGGCTGCGTCATCCCCCCTGGACAGCCAATTGGCTGGCCCGGGGGACGTGGCCTGCTCTATTTAATGCAGGCGCGGTTGGGGATCTCCCTCTTTTGCCGCTTCCAGCCAGCTGCTCCAGTTTGTTTTTTCAGTTGCTCCTGTTTTGTTTTTTTCCTGCGAGGAGCTTGTGTGCAGATTTTTATTGGTACTGGCTAGGGAGCCTGTGCCTTGTGCCTTTTTCTTTTCCCTTTCCTGCCTTTAGTTCTTGGAGTGGCTTTAGTTCTCTGAGTGGCTTTGCTTTGGGGGCTGGCTCCTGCTTCAAGATGTAGATGGAAGGGGGGAGAAAACGCCATCACCTCCCCCCGCATATTGAAGGGTAGTCCGATAAAGGATTCCAGGGGCGTGGCCCTGTCCAAAGCCTATGAAGGCCCCCGCCCCCAAGCAATGACCCTGGGGGAGTTCCAAGTTGATGTGCATCAGCAGGACTCCCCCTATTGGTGGTTAATCCTTCAAGTGGTTGGGCTGAAGCCGGATAGTCAGTTAGCACCAATGCCTAAGCCAATACCGCTCATCACCTGTAACCAACAAAGTTGTGGCCATATTAGCCCATTAACATTAAATAATTGTGTCATGTGTCTTTATTTCCACTGGGGGGAGGCGGGAACTCACCACGCAAAATCAGTCCACACACCATCATTTTCTCAGCAGGGTATGGAAGTTCATTCAGAAAGGAACCACAACCTTAGGCTTGGGCTCCACTTTCTGCTAACTTTGGGAGCAACTTAAGCCACATAGCTGCATCCTAGATGCTTATGGATTTAAACGAATGTTTAGTATGCTTCCAGCTGAAAGATGGTAAGATTTGATGACTTGTTTGTGGACTGCTTAGACCAGGGGTTGGCAACCTGCAGCCCATGGGCCACAAGGGGAGCATGGGGGTCATTTAAATGGCCCACAAGCCGCTCTGAACTGAGCCACTCACTTGGCAAGTCCCATGTGCTGCGCTAAACCAGCGCAGCACGGAATGGGGACTAGCTTCCGCAGTGCTGGGAATTGCATCTGCATAGACGCGATCCAGCCCACGGAGTGATCTCCATGGGAGTGAACCGACCCAGGCGAGGTAAACTTTGCTGACCCCTGGCTTAGACTTTGCAGCACCCCTGCCTAGGTTGTGAATAACAATGAATATTGCCAAAAGCTGAATTTCCTCCCTTCCACTCGTGCCCTGTCATTAATTTTGCATTGGCCTTTCTTTTAAAAGCAACAATATCCTGCAGTAAACAACGGCTTCACAAGCCTTGCTTTATTGATATTATTTCTTGTATCGTCTAGCAGACTGTCTGGCGGGTGTTTTTCCCCCTTGTAAAATCTCCTGGAAAGTTTTTTTTAAATAAAATAAAATAAAAAGGTCACATTTTGAATACCATTCTTCTTTTCCTTTCCTGCTCCACTCCACTGCCCCCCGCCTTCTGAGCCTGGAAGAAGAAACCAAATGTGAAAAAGTTTGTTTCTGTTTGCTATGGAAACTCCATGCTGTGATTCAATATGACAAGTCCTGAACCTGAGTTGACTGGCTTGCGCGGTTCACTTAACGCTCCAGCGAAATGGTCGGAGTAAGTCAGGTGTGGAGTGGCTCCCACAGGGCCCTATTATAACTCTTTCCTCTCCACCACCATCTCCCTTGGTACACGAGTGTGCTGCTGCTGCAGTACATAGAGACAGCTCATGGCCATTTCTGCAATTATGGTTGGAATTATGTCCCAACACAGAGGCTATGGGGAAAGCTTTGGATGGGCTCATGCAGACCCCAGCGCATGCTAATGGCTTCCCATGCAGGTGTGGGCGCCGATGTTGCTCAGAATAAGCTGTTGCTGCTCACACATGAGGACTGTTGATTATGTGCCCTGACTCTGAACTTGAACAGTTTTGAAAGTAAGAAATGGAGCTGAAATAAACACTCCCTCCCTGACCAAATCTCCTCTGCAATCCTACTCTACTTACAAAAAAGTTCAACTGCCACAAGGTGCATTTCTGTCAGGAGTCCAGGTTCCCACTTGATAACACAGCAAGCGTAGTTAATTAAAAAGGATGATTTATTGTCAAAACAAACAGATAGCTTCAGATGGCTTTAACACAGTCTCTGACATCATCAATCAAGATGACCCTTCTGAAGAATCCTTTCACTTTTGACAGAATATATTGAACCGTCGTCCTCTGTGCCTCTGGTTTTGCTTCCGATCTAGCAGCCCTCTCATTCAATGACTCTTTGGGGAGCTTGAACTAGCCCCAAACTCTTCCTGCACTGATGTACTATCTGTGTGTTTTCATGCCAAATTGAGCTCCTGGAAAGCTTTGGTTAGGTTCCCGCCCACTTTCAGTCATTTCCTTATCAGCTGGCATTCCAAGGGCTGCGGGAGTCTGTGCTAGCCGATGTTCCTCCTGCATGACAGTTAACTCTCTCTGTTCCTGTCTGCTTTCTTCAGCTGGCTGCAAACCTTCACTGGGAGCTGTCTCATTCATGACAATTTCAGGGAAAGAAAAGAAACTATGATGGGTTGGAGTGTTGGGCCCTGACTGCAGCCATTATGAGCTAGGCAAGGAGTTTTGATTTGGCTAGTGGTTTCAAAAGTGGTCCCTACCAGAGAAGAATGGCAAATTAAACTGCTGGACTATGATGAAATGGCAAAACTGACCAGAAAGCTCAGGAACCAAGAAGACCAAAACTTTAACAAAGAATGGGGAAAATTTATAATTTATTTTGGATACCACTGTAAGCAGATGAAAACATTAACAGGATTGCAATAACACTCATAATGTAGCAAGTACTATGGAGATAATGAATTTATATAAAATATGGACTACTGAAAAAGATGCAGTAGAAAAGGTTTAATAATAGGACCCACGGAGGGGAAAGTCCAGAGATTTGGAGGAATCTCCAAATGTGTATGTGTATGGTGTTATTGTTATAATTTTATACTTCTAAAATCAAAAAGTAGTTTCAAAAATGTTATGTTCCCCAAAGGGGACATCTGTTTGGCTCCTGTGAGAACAGGATTCTGGACTTGATGGGTCTTTGTCTTATCCAGCAGGGCAATTCTTATTTTGTTTTTGTTTTTGCATGCAGATGCTAAAGCTGCCACAAGAACGATTACTCATTTTATCTATTTAGTTAGTCATTACATTTTTGATTAAAAATATGTGCTGATTTTTTAAAATTTAATTTGTAAAAGCACAAATTGACCCAGGTTTTTTGTGTTTGTTTTGGTGAGCACTGTTCCTACTGACATCACAGGTACCAACCAACCAGTGTCCAGTTCTGCACACCACAATTTAAGAAAAATATTGACAAACTGTTGGGGATAAGCAATGTCCAGTGCACAGCGGAATGATGAGAAGTATGAGCCAACATGCTCTATACTACTTTATTTACAGTTCAAAGCTGGTAAGTTACAGAAAAACATTTTCCCTCTGCCGGAGCAGAGAAAGCGTCATCTCTCCTCTAAAGCACGGAGAGAATCTCAAACTGAAACTGCAAAGAACAGTGAAAAACAGGAAAC
Organism: Podarcis melisellensis; assembly: GCF_964234715.1. Lineage (NCBI taxonomy): Eukaryota > Metazoa > Chordata > Lepidosauria > Squamata > Lacertidae > Podarcis > Podarcis melisellensis. Next base: position 9,128,815 of record NC_138541.1, on the reverse strand, counting down.
CAGTGTACGTCACATCCAGTCTGCTTTCCCGTGAGAAAACCCAACAGTACATCCTGTGGAATGTAAACATTGTCTTGTGACAAGCCCTTCCGCTGCTCAGTGAGGGAAGCAGAAACCAACATCCTCCCCCTTTCTGTGAACATCACTGGGCAGCGTGTTCGTACAATATCAGTACAAACCCAACTTCTGCACATAGGTACAGTGTTGATCCCTTGATACAATCTTGGACAATACATCAGCAGGAATTTCATTACCTGGCATATAGGACACCGTTACGAGTCCCTTCTGAATACGTTCCCTAGCATGTTGCAACTTCAATTGCAAGTGCTTCGTGCTTTGCTTACAACCTTCAGAATTCAGCAAAGCCAAACATGCTTTGTTGTCCTGGTAAACCTGGATTGGACATTTGACAGGAATTTTCATGTCTTTGCACAATTGTAACAACCATTCACAATCTTTAAGTGAATAAGACAGTGCATTCAGTTCAGCTTCACAAGTACTTAAGCTAACTGTTGTTTGCTTCTTGCATGACCAATCAAATAGACCCTGATTGTACTTATAGCAAACTCCAGACGTACTTTTCCTGTCTGTAGTGTCACTTCCAAAACTTGCATCTGCAAATATCTCAAGACCACCAGACTTCTGATTGTTAAACCTCAGTCTGTAATGCATAGTGCCTTTCAAATACCGCGCTATGCGTTTCAGAGCTTTCCAATCCTTAACAGTAGGATTGTTGACTTGTCTGCTTAGCAAATTACAGCTAACAGCAATGTCTGGTCTTGAACATCTGGCAATGAAGTTTAGCTTGCCTAGTACACTTCTGTACAGTGTAGTGTCAGAAAATGCTTCTTCAGTGTCATCTACCTGATAACCTGTTATCATCGGTGTGTCTACAGGGTTAGCATCCATCAGGTTTAGTTTGCTTAACACATCAGCAATTTTCCGTGACTGGTGTACTAGAATGTTACCATCTTGATCTCTCTCTATTTCCAGAGATAGGTAGTTGTTTACCTCACCAAGATCTTTCATGTCAAAGTGCTCTTTCAGTTGAGCTAGGGCGTTATTGTACATTGTGACATCTTTCCAAAAGAATAAAAGATCATCAACATAAAACAAACAATACAGTTTCTTTTGCCCCTCCTCTTTGACAAATACACATGGATCAGATTTCCCTTGCTTAAAACCTAGAGAAAACAATACTTCAGTGAGTTTTGTGTGCCAACACCGTGCACTTTGTTTGAGACCATAAATTGACTTTTTCAGAGCACAAACAAATCCCTGTTTTACCTGTACGCCATCAGGTGGAAGCATATAAAGTGATTCACCTAGAGATCCGTACAGAAAAGCTGTATTCACATCATGGTGACTAATGTGTAGATTTTCTTCTGCAGCTAGCTTGAGCATAAGCCTAATGCTCTCATACCTCACTGTGGGTGAGTAGGTCTCGTGATAGTCTTCACCTGGTACCTGAGCAAATCCTCTGGCTACCAATCTGGCTTTGTGTCTGACTATCTTGCCATTTTGATCAGTCTTCGCTTTGAAGACCCATTTGCTTCCAAGCAGTTTCATTCCTGGAACTACTGGAACTAGGTCCCATGTTTTGTTCCTTTCCAAGGAATCAAGCTCAGCCTTCATGGCATTTAACCATGGCTCAGCTTCCTTTGAATCCAAATCCTGGATTTCTTGGAAACTTGAAGGTTCAAATACCTTCTTGGAGCTTTTAACAGCTGTTACTGCTATCTTAGCAAACTCATCAGCAAATCTCTTTGGAGGTCTGCCTTTTGTGGCTCTCTGTGACCTACGAATTAGCCTTAAGTCTTCAACACTCTCCTCTTCCTTCTTAGGAGAAAAGTGACCTATTGTGAACAATGGTTCCTCCAATTCTTGATCAGAGCTTTCAGAGGGTCGCATAGAGGCTTTCGCACTCTTGAAATCCTCTGAATCACCCGATTCAGTTTCAGACTCAGAATCAGAACCTTCATCAGTGGGTGTGGGTTGTTGCAGTTGCTTTTGACTATCCTCAGTCTCATCACTGTCATCAGGATAACATTGGAAAATTCCCACATTCTCCCCCCACTTGGCATTGTACTCAACACTTCTTGTGAGCTTAATCTCCTTAGACTCAGTCATCATTATTCTGTAAGAACCTTTCTGATAACCTAGAAAGATACCATGCAATCCACGCTTGTCTAACTTGGAGTTTTGTGGTGAGTGAACCCACATGTCTGAACCAAAAATTTTCATGTGTTTGATGTATGGCTTCTTGCCAAACATCTTCTCATAGGGGGTACAACCAATCGCTGAAGATAATCTGCGATTATAACTGTAAGTGAAACATGAGAGAGCTTCGGCCCAATAACTCTCTGGAAGATTTGCATCATGCAGCAAGGTCTTTAACCCTTGAAGCAATGTCTGATTTGCCCGTTCCGCAAGTCCATTCTGCCATGGCGAGCGAGGACTAGACAAATCGTGTTGAATTCCTTTCTCAGCCAGAAAAGCTTCAAACTGCTGAGAAGTGAATTCTCCCCCCCGGTCAGTGAAAAGAATCTTTATCTTCTTACCATGCACATTTTCCAACCAAGCACAGAATTCCTTGAACCTAGGAAAAGCCTCTGATTTCTGCTTGAGATTGTACACAAAAATATACCTGGAAAATGCATCAATAAGAACCATGAAGTACCTATTCCTACCCAAAGAGGGCGCTAGTGGTCCAACCAAATCAGCATGAATAATTTGGTATGGTTCTGTAGCTTGCCTACTAGACACCTTACCTTTCGCAGCCATTTTCACCTTGTTTGCTGCGCATGCCTTGCACTTCATGTGGTACCTGCAGGGTTTAATAGTCATACCTTCAACCAAGGCAGGCATTTTAGATACTGCCTCAAAATGCAAATGTCCAAATTTTCGATGAAAATCGTGAATACATTCTGCATGCAAACTTTTGTTAGAACCTGCAATGCAACAAGTGTCATCCTGCACAACATCATCATAATACAAAACAAACAAACGATCAACAAATTCAGCATACAATTGATAATCATTTTTCTTGGTGATGATGCATCTATTGTTTTTAAAGGAAACGTCAATCTTCTTCTCAATCAGCTGTCCAACGCTGAGCAGATTATGTTTCGCATCCGGCACATAAAGCACATTCTGTATCGATAAGTCCAAACTGTGAAGAACAACAGTTCCGTAGCCTTTACTGGGGATTGTGTGGTCATCCGCCTGGTGAATTGCACCTTCCTGCGGTGTAAAAGACACGAACAGTCTCTTATCGTTGCACATGTGATGCGTTGCAGCTGAATCAACAACGAAGAAAGATCTAGACTTCTTCTGGACCTCTGCAACCTCTGCAACCTCTGCAACCTTTGGAGCGTAGCGTGAGACCATTGCCTTGTGCTGCGTTGTCCTGGACACCGGACCTTTGCCTTTGCTCTGGCCTTTTCCACGCGATGAGCTTTCGCTGCACTGCTCTGTCTTGGCCCTGGGATATTTGCATTCCCTCTTCATATGGCCTAGACGTCCACACGAGTAGCATTTCACTGCCTTCAAAGCTTTGGCGCCATCTGGTGGTTCCACTGCACTATGGGATGATGACTGTGAAGTCTCCCCCTTTCCCATGCAGCCAGCACCTCGGCGATCTGCTTCATTCTGAATCATGGCAGTATCACAAGCTACTGTGAGTTGAGCATTTGGCTGATCAGTGGTATTAAATTCCCCACTTGCCTCATCCAGCCTTCTGCAGCTAGCCATCATGACTCTGGCAATTGCCTCCTGCATCATCACTGCTGCTTTAAATCAGACTGCTTTATACATGCTGTGTTTGTGTACAGCTGCTTCAATCCAAAAGCAAAATCTAAACAGCCTCTGCTTATGAGCCTGTGCCGCTCTTCTGTTTATTTGCTTTGCTTATCTGCAGCTGCTTCAAACTGCATTCCAAAAGCAAGCTCAAAAGCGAAAGTCCCCAAGTGCTTTCTCTACTGCCCTAATTCTTGCTGCGTCACATCTGCAGCTGCTTGAAACTGCAGCATTTGTAAAAGTTACTTTCGATTTCCCCAGCATAGGAAATTGTTCCCCTTTTAGCCTTTTGCCTGTGCCACGGCAAAAACCGGCTATTAAAAGTTCAAAGTCCAGCCATAAAGCCATTAATTAGAAGCTGGCAGGCTGCCCGGAGCAGTAGCACATACCTTCATCAATCATCTTGACGCGCAGAGCAGATACCGTGCGTTCCGTCTCTCTGCTGCTTTCCGATGCTTTGCCGGCACTTCGTTTCTTGCTCCTTTGTTCCTTTGCCAGGAGCCCGACTTCTGGAGTCCATTCTCAAAACACTGCGTTTTTCTGGGCCCGGAACCAAATGTTGGGGATAAGCAATGTCCAGTGCACAGCGGAATGATGAGAAGTATGAGCCAACATGCTCTATACTACTTTATTTACAGTTCAAAGCTGGTAAGTTACAGAAAAACATTTTCCCTCTGCCGGAGCAGAGAAAGCGTCATCTCTCCTCTAAAGCACGGAGAGAATCTCAAACTGAAACTGCAAAGAACAGTGAAAAACAGGAAACCAGTGTACGTCACATCCAGTCTGCTTTCCCGTGAGAAAACCCAACAGTACATCCTGTGGAATGTAAACATTGTCTTGTGACAAGCCCTTCCGCTGCTCAGTGAGGGAAGCAGAAACCAACAGTTCAGAGGAGGGTGAAGATGATCAATGGTCTGGAAACCAAGACTAATGAGGAACAGTTCTGGGAGTTGGGTGTTATTATCCTGCAGAAAAGAAGACTCAGATGTGATATGATAGCCATCTTCAAATATCTGAAGGGCTGTCAGGTGGAAGATGGAGGAAACTTGTTTTCTGCTGCTCCGGATGGTAGGAACTGAACCAATTGATTCAAATTACAAGGAAGGAGATTCTGAGGAATAACTTTCTGGCGGTAAGAGCTGTTTGACAGTGGAATTGACTACCTTGGAAAGTGGTGGTCTCTCCTTCACTGGAAGCTGTGGCTGGCCAGCTGTCAGGGATTCTTTAGCTGTGATTTCTGTGCTGCAGTGGACAGGGGCAGATTTAGGGCAGCACAACTGGTTCCTCTGAACCAGGGGCCAATGGAGACACCTCCCAACCTCCTTCCCAAAGCCTAGTTAGCACTTTCCCAGCTTTGGAAAGGAGGTGGGAGGGCTCTTGGACCTTGCTAGAGACTCTCACCTCCTTCCCAAAGTCTGGTGCTTCCCTTACCTGGCTTTGGGCTCACCCCCCCCCTCAAATTTTGACCTTGCAGAAGGTGTCATGTTACCAAGATGTGCCCCTGCAGGAAGCTGGACCAGATGACCCTGGAAGTACGGTACCTTCCAATTCTACAATTCTATTATTCTAGGCTCTTAATGACCTCTGGGAAGTGAACCTTAAGTATGCTTATTCAAGCTCATCCCCTAGGTTTCAAACGTTGGTACCATAACTAAGAGGGAAAGAGGTATGCTATCTTTAAGATAAAGGTAAAGGGACCCCTGACCATTAGGTCCAGTTGCAGATGACTCTGGGGTTGCAGTGCTCATATCGCTTTACTGGCCGAGGGAGGTGGCATTTGTCCTCAGACAATTTTTCCCGGTCATGTGGCCAGCATGACTAAGCCGCTTCTGGCGAACCAGAGCAGCGCACAGAAACGCTGTTTACCTTCCCACTGGAGTGGTACCTATTTATCTACTTGCACTTTGACATGCTTTTGAACTGCTAGGTTGGCAGGAGCTGGGACCGAGAAATGGGAGCTCACCCCGTTGCAGGGATTCGAACCGCCAACTTTCTGATCGGCAAGTCCTGGTGAGAAGTGCAGGATAGGATAGCGAAGCACAGAATCTCGTTGTTATTCTTTTCCATTTGCAACTTATGACTAGGGGTGTTCACCTTACATTGTTGTAACTGACATTTCTGTCCTCACTGGATAAATAGTCCTTGGCCAGAAGATAATGGTGACTGTGTCACAGAAGGATGTCGGAGTGGAACTGCAAGAAAAAAGGATGAATATCACAGTTCATTTTAAAAGGTTAATTAAAGTGGTCTCACCCTGGGTGAATTGACAAGCTGCTCTCTGACTACTGATCATTAAGTGGAATGTTTATGGCCTGAAACTCTTGATCAAGTCACACACCTAGCTCCTTCCTTTAAGCATGAGCTAATGGTGAGGATATTTAAAACACTAATACATTGACATTTGTACTTTTGCAGTAGGATGGTGCTAGAGACAGGAAGCTCAGCTACATTGGTCTTGGTCTGATCCAGCTGGTCTTTTCTTATGTCCCCAAGTGCAGAAAATAAAGGGGTACCTTCGGTGACAATAATGGGGGATGGAATAACTTGCACTTGGTGACCCCAGCATCTTGATCAAAGGGCAATTTTAGCCCTTTCTTGGTTACATTCCAAACTGCTTTGCCCCACAGCAATCTGTGAGGGCCACTGAGAATGGGCCCAGCATTTATTTGCATAGCCAAGGATTTGCCAAACTTTTTGGGTCCATCGGCACATTTGCAAATCAGAGAAGTTGTCATGGGCACCAGATGTGGTCTGCAACAGAGCACACACCTCAACCTATAACAGTAGCTGCAACAGAGAATGCTTCTTTCAAACTTAAGGTCAGCAGGGGGAGGAGCTTGGGCGAGGACCCTAAGGGCACAAGCGAAGACCTCTGAGGGTGTATGTGCCCCTGTGGGCACCATTTTGGCAATTGCTGGCATAGCATCATCTTAGTTTCCAATTCTTGGTCACATTAGGATGTGATGGTTGTTTTGAGGAAACCGGATATAAAATTTATGATAGACCTCTAAAAATTATACAAAAATCGTTGAATGCATTAATAGATAAATGTACATATAGGTATAACAACAACAACTTATTATTTATACCCCGCCAGTTTCCCCAGCCACTCTGGGCAGCCCCAAACAGAATATTAAAAGCACAATAAAACATCAAATATTAAGAACTTCCTTAAATAGGGCTGCCTTAAGATGTCTTCTAAAAGTCAGATAGTTGTTTATTTCCTTGACATTTGATGGGAGAGCATTCCACAGGGCTGGTGCCACTACCAAGAAGGCCCTCTGCCTGGTTCCCTGAAACCTCACTTCTTGCAGGGAAGCATACATTGGGGGGGAGGGGTAGAGAGAAAAAAATGGTACTCACTATGAAGTTGTTACAGTAAGTGCCACATTTTTAACATTTGGAAAAGAAAGGGTGCCAGTACTGAGTACCATTGAGTACCTCCAGAAAAAAGCATTGGGTATACCGTATTTTTTGCCCTATAGGACGCACTTTTTCCCCTCCAAAAATGAAGGGGAAATGTGTGTGGATCCTATGGGGCGAATGCAGGCTTTTGCTGAAGCCTGGAGAGCGAGAGGGGTTGCTGCGCACTGACCCCTCTCACTCCCCAGGCTTCAGGAAGCTCTCCGCAAGCAGTGGGAGAGCTGCATGAAGTTGCGCAGCTCTCCCACTGCTTTGCGGATTGCTGCCTGTACCCAGAAGCCTGGGGGCGCTGAGCTCAGCACCCCCCAGGTTTCAGGCTTCGCGCAGCTCTCAGCAAGCAGTGGGAGAGCTGTGTGAAGTTGTGCAGCTCTCCCACCACTTTGCGGAGAGCTGCCTGTTCTGGGGGCTGGGGTCGGGGGAAGCTCAGGCTTCCCCCGCCCCAGCCCCATGCCTGGGGAAAAAAATAATTCCCCCGCCCTATTTCCCCCCCAAAAAACTAGGTGCTTCCTATGGGCCAGTGTGCCCTATGGGACCAAAAATATGGTACATATTATTATATATTTCTATAATGCATCTTGATCTCACAAAATAATAATAAAAACAACCGTGCGTGCGCGCGCACACACAATTTGTAAACATTTCATTTCTTTTTGTGTATAAAATCGTTATCAAAGTAATCATGTCATAAAGATATCAAGCGCTTAGTCATTGTTCCCATATTACAGATTTCTAAAAAATCTCTCACCCAACAACATAAAAGGGTTTAATTGCACCAGACATATTTTTTTTTCATTCCAGTAAGATATAAAAAGACTCTTCCCCCCCCAACAAATCTATTATTCCCCCTTCTAAGCTTAATTGCATGAGTAAATATTATTATGCGGACAATATCCCAAATGTTGAGTAGCCAAACTTCTAATTCTGGTGGCTCTGATTTCTTTCCAAGTCTGAAACACAGTCATGACAGCCTGCTGATTGGACGTGAAGGAATGGCTTTTTAATCTCAGAAAACATGCAGCATCAGAACCATGGACAGTGCACTGCACTGTATCCCAAAATTTCCCAAACATCCTCGGCTGCAAAGGCATTTACTGATTTATCTCTGTCTGTTGCCCACCATGTGCCCCTCTCTCTTTTACGTCTGTGCTTTTTTAAAAAAATAGAATGATCAGCAAGTGAAACGTGGAGCTCCAAATCACCGTTGCTGATTGCTGTGCCCATTCAAAGAGCCTGATTTCACATAGAATAATCTTAGAACACCAACTCAACCTTCTCCTTCCCTTGGGAAATAATTAGACATTCCGGTCACTGTTGCAAGGGGATTAGTTATTTCTAATGGCGACATGGAAATGTGTCATGTACTCAATACTTTCCAATTAGCAACAGAAGATTAGTTGTCCACAAGTATGCAAAGATACCACTTCTTTCTGTCTTTCTTTTTTGGTTCCAGCTCACTGAGTAACAAGCTAATCCTTAAAAAAAAATCCCTCCAAAATCAATGAGACACAGGCTTGAAAGACTCCACAAGCTGATTGCAAGCCTCAAAAATTCCATTCCATGGGATTTCAATGTCCTACAGCCTGTGAGCCAGATTAGAGCCTGAGAGGTGTTAACATGTCTCAAGACTTAGGGCAGCATAATGAATGGGAGGAATTCGGCAGCTGCAGCCCTGATGATCATGGAAGGACTGAGCTGAGGATTGGTGCATCTAGAGGATTTCTGCTCGCACCGTGCCACCCAATCTGGCCAATCCCCAAATCGAATTGGCTTTATGTATGCTACAACAGCAGCAAGAATACTCATCGCAAAGTATTGGAAGACACAAGACCTACCCACCTTGGAAGAATGGCAGATGAAAGTGATAGACTATATGGGATTGGCAGAAATGACCGGCAGAATCCGAGACCAGGGGAAAGAGAAGGCAGAAGAAGATTGGAAGAAATACAAGGACCATCTTAAGAAACATTGTAAAATTAATGAATGTTAGAACGATGTTGGTTTAGAAATTAAGTGGTTTCTAGCTGTAATTATCATATAATTAAGAAAAGTAAAGTTGAAAATCAATAGAAATTATGGGAGGGATTTGCTGAATTAAATAATTAGAAATTGGAATACAGAAAGGGGAGGTATGAGGAGGTCAGGAAAGTAAGGTATAAGAAAATAAGGGATTGAAATTATACTTGTTGTGGTATGTGTTTAGTTTGTATTTTTGTTATTTTGTTATTTTTATATAACTTTTTGGAAACTTCAATAAATATCTTTTAAAAAAAACCAACAAATCGAATTGGCTTGATTTGGGCAGATCCAGGCTTTGGCTGAGTCAGTTGGAGATAGCCCTAGATCACTGTGAGTCAGGTCAGGCTTCCTCAAGCCATCCGTCTCAGGGAGCAGGGAACTAAATGCAGAAAAGGAGCTATGGCTGCACATGTCTGTTCTTGGTAGGGGCACCTACTCACACACAGCAGCGGGGCAAGCCAATCGGGTGCCTGGGGTGGTGTGTATGCCCTGTGCCCAGGGGCGGGGCTAGCCGCCTGTGGGGGTGGGGCCAACTGGGGCAGGACACTCCACCTCCGGAGTCTGCCTGCCTCCTCCTACTCAGCCGCCCTACAACTGGGGGGTGGGGAGTGGGGAGAGAGGCAGGGGGCAACCTTTTGTTGGGATATTCCATTCCACCTTAAGAACAGACGTGTGGAATTGTTGCATGTCACATGTCTGTTTACACTCCAGCACAGTTTGCTAGGAACTCCCATTTTCTTTTTTTTTAATGATATTTATTGAAATTTCAAAAAAGGTTACAAAAGAAAAAGATAGAAAAAAGAAGCAAAAAAATACAAAATACAGAAAAATAAAAACAATTAAAAATAAATCAATCTTTCCATAACTTGTCTTTCATTTACTTATTTCCCTGACCTCCTCACACCTCCCTTTTTTGTATGCCAGTTCAGTTGGTTAATTCAGCAAATCCTTTCCCTCTTTGTTTTTATCTTAATCCTTTATCTTAATATATTATAACTTTACTTTCTCGCCTGTTAACAATCCATTTTCACATGCTCCTTTATAGCATTACTGCTAAAAACCACTTAACTTCATTCCGACATCATTCTAACATTCATTAGGAACTTCCGTTTGCGTACTGCTTTCTGTTTTGCTTTGGACACGAAGGAGATCAGACATGTTTCCTTTCGTCCTGATGCATGCCGAATAAACTGATTGTGAATATGCTTAGACAACTTCTCCTGACACTTCTGTTGTGTAAGCATTTACTCTGCTGAGTAGCGTGCCCTAGCCTCTGAAGCTTGGGTCACTGATGCTTCACCCAGGACCGGAGATCACCTGGCACACTGGCTGGTGGGCTGGAGCCAGCTGGGGGGCCTGTCAACTGCCCCCATTTCCTTGGTTGCATGCCAACACCTTTGGGGGCAGCATGGAGCCTGCGTGCGCCAAAGCCACCGTGTCACTCCAAGGAGAGACGCATAGCTCGGGTGTGCTGCAGGCCCTGCAGTGAATCTTGCCTGGTATTTTGTCACCCCCCTCAGTGGTGGCACCTGGGGCGAACTGCCCCCGCTGCACCCCCTTCCTCTGCCCCTGCTCACAGGCTCAGCAGGATTGAATCATTTGCTTCACCAACATGTTTCCCACAGGGAATGCACTGGGGAAGTAGTCCCCAGCAGGATCAGACCATTGGCTCACCAGCTGGTGAATGGAGTATTCAACTCTGCTTCTCCAGTGTGTTCTCTGCAGGACTGAGCCCTCTTGCTCTCTGTAGCATCTCCTTCTCCTGCACAGAGACTAACCAAAGCAGAAACCCAAGCATCCTGAAAACTATCTAGTCTACTGCCTTTTAAGAATTAAAGCAGGGGAGCACAACCTGCGGCCCTCCAGATGTTGTCGGACTACATTTCCCATCATCCCTGATCACTGGCTATGCTGGCTGGGGCTGATGGGAATTGTAGTAAAGAAACATCTGGAGGGCCGCAGGTTGTGTACAGTTGCATTAAGGTCTACTCTTTTTGCTGTTGTTGGTTCCAGGAAAAAATAGATATATAGTAAGGAGACTTCATACGGGATGCGGTTGGCACTGTGGGTTAAACCACAGAGCCTAGGACTTGCCAATCAGAAGGTCGGCAGTTCGAATCCCCATGACAGGGTGAGCTCCCATTGCTCGGTCCCTGCTCCTGCCAACCTAGCAGTTTGAAAGCACGTCAAAGTGCAAGTAGATAAATAGGTACCACTCTGGCGGGAAGGTAAACAGCGTTTCCGTGTGCTGCTCTGGTTCGCCAAAAGCAGCTTAGTCATGCTGGCCACATGACCCAGAAGCTGTACGCTGGCTCCCTTGGCCAATAAAGCGAGATCAGCGCCGCAACTCCAGAGCCGGTCACGACTGGACCTAATGGTCAGGGGTCCCTTTACCTTTAAGGAGACTTCATGGATGCCAAGATCCATGTTTGGGGCAAGTACTCTTTGGTGACAGAACCCCAGCAGAGATCACAAAACATGCAGCAAAGTAAATCATGGAAATATAGCCTGTTAGACCTTTAAAATATAGCAATCTCTTCCTAACATAGAAAAAGACCACACATTTGGTAAGTCAAAAATAGTTTACTTACAAACTCTCCAAAGGTCAGATTCATGTGCTTTTCCATTCAGCATTCAGAGAAAGTTGTACAAGCAGTAAAAGTTAGTTACTGTGCAGGAGTGGCATGTTAGAGCCATGCGGCTAAACTGGAGCAACCAGCTGAACCTCTTCACATGGTGAGTTCATCAGTTAGATTGAAGAAGAACAATACACTTGATTACCTTCCTCTGAGGTGAGAGGGAGTGACCTAGCTAAGCCTGGCAGGGCACCCTCCTCTATGACATTAGCACCTCCATGCAATAATTAGACTTAAGCATGTGGGATATATGAGGTTGGTTAGCCCACATTTTTAACAATGGACACCTGATCACATAGCAGCCCAGTGTTTAACTGATGCTGTGAATAACACTTTAAGTGAGGCGGGCAGGGGGGGGGGAATCCAAAGTAGAATGGAACAAATGAATTAATTCTCTAAGAACAGAAGGTCTTGGCTTCTGGGTGTTGGTTGTGAACTTGTTTTGTTGGCATTTCCCATCATCTTCAGCTCAGAGACCGCCTAACTTTGCTTGCGGCCAACAATTCTTCTCATTGAGCTGAAAATCTATTTTCCCCACAGATAAATATCTCACTTTGATGTTTTTCACAGAGATCTCCTTCTTTGTGGTTTTGGAGTAAACATCTGAGATAGTTGTTCTCTTTTATTTCAGAAGGATGTGGTGACTTGGGAAAATCTTGAGTATACAGCATAAGATAACATGATAAAGCTCTTTATTATTTTTTTTAATGAATATTTATTAGCTCAGAGGGAATCTGCCATTAGTCGATCGCGCTAACCCGGAAGTCCAACATGATAAAACTCTTTAGCTATTGTTAAATGCATACACACATACAGTGGTACCTCGGGTTAAGAACTTAATTTGTTCTAGAGGTCCATTCTTAACTGAAACTGTTCTTAACCTGAAGCACCACTTTAGCTAATGGGGCCTTCCGCTGCCACCATGCAGCCAGAGCACGATTTCTGGTCTCATCCTGAAGCAAAGTTCTTAACCCGACGTACTATTTCTGGGTTAGCGGAGTCTGTAACCTGAAGCATCTGTAACAGGTACCACTGTACAGCCCAAAACACTATCAGCCCTCAAAATGCACCTGCATGGGAAATAACCCTTTGTGACCCCATCTTCAAAAAGGGGGAAAAGGAAGACCCAGGTTAACTTGACATCAATACCAGGGAAGGTCCTAGGACAGATAATTTAACAGTCGGTCGGTGAGCATTTAGAAGAGATTACTAAGACCCAGCATGGGTTTCTCAAAAATCAGTCATGACACACCAATCTGATTTTTTTTTTTATCAATCTGATTTCTTTTTTTGATGGAATTACAAGCTTGGTGTATCAGGGAAATGCTGTGGACATAGTGTATCTTGATTTCAGTAAGGCTTTTGACAAAGTCCCCCATGATATTCTTATGAGGAAGCTGGTAGACTGTGGGTTGAATGAGGTAACTGTTAGGTGGAATTGTAGCTGGTTGACTGACCACACTCAAAGAGTACTCATTTATGATTCCTTGTCAACATGGAATAAAGTGGCAAGTGGAGTCCTGCAGGGTTCTGTCCTGGGCCCATTGTTGTTAAATGTATTTATAAATTACTTGGATGAAAGAATTGAGGGGATGCTCATCAAATTTGCAGATGTCATGAAACTGGGAGGGGTAGCTAATGCTGCAGAAGACAGAATCAAAATTCAAAATGACTTTTAACAGATTTGAGAACTGGGCCCAGGCTAACAAAATGAATTTCAGGAGGGACAAATGTAAGGTTCTGCACTTAGGCAGGAAGAACCAGATGCACAAATATAGGATAGGGGACATTTGGCTTACTAGCAGTACATGTGAAAAGGATTATAGGGGTCTTGGTGGACCACAAGCTTAACATGAGTCAACAGTGTGATGCAGCAGCAAAAAAAGCTAATGCTATTCTAGGCATCAGCAGAAGCGAACAATTTGCCTAAACCTCATTTCACATTGAGGACACAGGTGGCGCTGTGGGTTAAACCACAGAGCATAGGACTTGCCGATCAGAAGGTCGGCGGTTCGAATCCCCATGACGGGGTGAGCTCCCGTTGCTCGGTCCCTGCTCCTGCCAACCTAGCAGTTTGGAAGTACGTCAAAGTGCAAGTAGATAAATAGGTACCACTTCGGTGGGAAGGTAAACGGCATTTCCGTGCACTGCTCTGGTTTGCCAGCAGTGGCTTAGTCATGCTGGCCACATGACCCGGAAGCTGTATGCTGGCTCCCTCAGCCAATAAAGCGAGATGAGCGCCGCAACCCCAGAGTGGTCACGACTGGACCTAATGGTCAGGGATCCCTTTACCTTTTATTTCACATTATCTAACTTTGTAGACAAGTTCTACATAATGAATTAAAGAAGATGTTTAAAATAGCTATTTCCTAGAGGCTTGAAGTATTTCTTCTGGGGCAAAGGTTCCAAAAGAGATGGTTAAGTTATTTATGTATGCTACTGCCAGATTCCTGCATGTGCAAAAGTGGAAATAGAAAATGTGCCAATGAAAGACCAATGGATTTTAAAATTAATGGACTATGCAGAGGTGGTGAAGTTGACAGCAAAATAAAAGATCCAATAGAGGAGAACTTTGTCAAAGAGTGGTGGTTCCTTTCATACTATTTGAGAGAAAAAACTATAGTCAAATGGAATTGCGAGCAAGGGAAAGAGGATAAATAAATGAATGCAATATAAGTTATAATACAATAGAAAATAAATGGCAGTTATGGCAGTAGATAAAGGAATACAACAGAAACATCACAAATGTAAGGATAGGAAGTCAAAATGTAAGAAATTATTATAATGAAAGTGAATTGAATCATGTCAAATTTTGTGTAAAAAACTGCACACTCTCAAGAGACTCTCAAGTAGAACTTCTCTACAAAAGTTCTACTTGAAAGTCTCTTTTTGCCAGTTTTCCCACTGCCTTCTTTTCTACTCTTGGAGATCTGGAAATTTATGTCCAATGATGATGATCATGACAGAAGACTAAGGAAATAAAAGCACTTGAATAAAAGCAAAAGCACTCGATTTACCACAGGCAGATTTTATATAATAAGAGCCAATGTTCTTTTGTTGCTTTCTTTATTCAACTTACACTCTTTGTGCTTCATTGCCTAGACAATATATTGCAAAGATGAACATTAATAGACACACACACACGCTTGCTGAATAAAGGAGACTCAGTGTGAATGGGCTTCATGGTTACCATCCATTGATAGAGGGACTGGGACATTTCCTACCATTTTTTCATGTCCCCAAAGTGTTTTCCTTCCTTCCTTCCTTCCTTCCTTCCTTCCTTCCTTCCTTCCTTCCTTCCTTCCTTCCTTCCTTCCTTCCTTCCTTCCTTCCTCCCTCCCTCCCTCCCTCCCTTCCTTCCTCCCTTCCTCCCTTTCTCCCACCTCTCTTCCCCCAACTCTATGAATCGAAAACAGAGACGCTACATGTACCTTTGTTATTCATGAAAATCTTTCAATAAAAATAATTATTTTTTAAAAGTGTCTTGTTGAAGTCAAAAAGTGCTTCTTGACCTCTCTCCCACTAAAAGCAAACACCTCCACAATTAGGTGGAGATCTTAAAAGTGCTCTTATCTGAAGACAGATGATTTTATGGTTCTTATCCATATCTCAGGACTCTGCTAGTCTGGCAAATATGGGGAGCCAGCATTTACCTCCAGACACTGATGGTCAGGAATTTATAACATGGCTTTAAAATAAACCTTAGTTTTATTTTTCAGTGCAAAGCTTGCTAGGTTAGGAACATTTCCCAGGGATGCACTGGAATAATACATCTAGGTGAGACAGAATTTCCCCCCAGGTCTGCATCAAATAATAATCACTGCTGTTACAGTAGCAGCTCATGAAATGGGAATGGGTGGGTGGGTTACTGCCTGGTGGGATGCTATGATTCTACACATGACTGTGGCCTGATGGGAAGTCTTGCACATGACTGTGGCCTGATGGGAAGTCTTGCTCCTAAGCTTCACTTCTGTACACAATGCTGCACAAACCATTCTAATACTAAGACATTCACTCACCACCTTAGAATGTTCAGTTCACATTGAGTTCAGGAAAACATTGTACCTGACCCGTTCTTAATGCATAGTTGACCACATCTACGGATGAATGCTATGTCAATCACCAGTAAAAGTTTAATAAGGAGGTTTTCACGCCTGTCCAATTCTGTGTTCCCTTTCCCACCCTTTAATCTATTGGTGATTAATGCTTATATGCAACCCTTGTATTGTATTTGTTGTAACCAATCAGCAACAAGCACATACGTGGCAATGCTGTAATATTCAATAAAAGGGACTCCCCGAGACATGCTCGAGAGGTGCCTCCCATATGACGCTCGCTACCTGTCTGTCGTTATTTCAACCCAACAACTGCCCCCATCCCAAGAATCTGCAGAATACAGATTTGGGATTCAAGATGACTTTAACAGATTGGAGAACTGAGCCCAAACTAACAGAATAAAATTTTACTGGGGAAAAAGTAAGGTTCCACACTTAGGCAGGAAGAACCAGCTGCACAAATATAAGACAGGGAACACCTGGCTTACTAGTAGTACATTTGAAAATGATCTAGGGGTCTTAGGAGACCACAAGCTTGACATGAGTCAACAGGGTGATGCAGCAGCAAAAAAAAAAGCAAATGCTATTCTAGGCTGCATCAATAGACGTCTAGTGTCCAGATCAAGGGAAGTAATAGTACTACTCTATTCTGCCTTGGTCAGACCAAACTTGGAATACTGTGTCCAATTCTGGGCCCCACAATTTAAGAAGGATGTTGACAAGCTGGAACGTGTGCAAAGGAGGGTGACCAAGAGATTCAAGGGTCTGGAAACCAAGCCATATGAGGAACAGTTGAGGGAGCTGGATATGTTTAGCTTAGCAAAGAGGAAACTGAGGAGACAGCCATCTTCAAATTTCTCAAGGGCTGTAACATGGAAGATGGAGCAAGCTTGTTTACTCCTGCTCTGGGGGGCTTTAAAAAGAGGCATCTTTGAATAATCTTTTGTTGCTTTCTTTGTTTCCCTGGCCGTAGGTTCATCTTGATGGATGCTGGAATTCTGGCATGGTCAAACAGTCCCGTTACTCGCTAGGAGGAAATAACTTAAATCAGTTTCTGGTAGCTGCCAGATCGCATAACTCCTTCCACCTATAAGCCTTCTCTGTGCTGCTGTTGTCGGTGGAAAACCCCTCCTCCTCACAGAAAAAGTGGGGAACCTTTGACCCTCCAGATGTTGCTGAACTGAAGCTCCCATTAGCCCTAGCAAGCACGGCCAATGGAAATTGGAGTTCAGAAACACCTGGAGAACCCGAACTGGCATTGATGGTGGTTAGAGAGTGTCAGACTATGACCTGGGAGACCAAGGTTAAAATCCCCGCTGAGCCATGAAGCTCCCTGGGTGAGCTTGGGTCAACCACCTACTCCTGGCCAGTGCTATTTTTCTAGAAAAGAGGTGCTGTAACTCACCACAAATGCTTCCCTTGTTCTCTTATAATGGCAATGGCGCCTACTGGAGAGCTCCCGGAACTGAGTCTTGATGAGTTATGGCTAAATCTCCTCTCCCTGCTCTCAGCCCAATCTACTTCCCAGGGTTGTTGTATGGATCAAATGGGGAGGAGAACTATGTAAGCCACACTGAGCTCCTCCAATGAAAGGTGGGATACAAGGGTAAATAATAATAATGATAATAATGATAATAATGATAATGATGATAATAATGATACAGTGGTACCTCAGGTTAAGTACTTAATTCATTCTGGAGGTCCGTACTTAACCTGAAACTGTACTTAACCTGAAGCACCACTTTAGCTAATGGGGCCTCCTGCTGCCGCCGCGCCGCCGGAGCATGATTTCTGTTCTTATCCTGAAGCAAAGTTCTTAACCTGAAGCACTATTTCTGAGTTAGCGAAATCTGAAGCGTTTGTAACCTGAAGCGTATGAAATCCGACGTACCACTGTAATAATAATAATAATAATAATAATAATAATAATAATAATAATAATAATAATTTTCCCTAGGCATTTTGTTGAATGGTGTTTCATCCACTTTTTATTTTTAGCCGCATAATTTTGTGTGATGGTGTATTTTAGTACATTTTATGATTAATTTTATATAGCACCCTGGTGTCCGCACTGACGAAAGGCGGGCTATCAAGATTTCTGACGAATAAATAAACAAATGTCTGCTCAGCAGTAAGTCCCACTGAATTCAATGGGTTTTACTCCCTGGGAAATGAGTGTCAGATAGTCGCCTTAATTATGGCCTGTACAAGATGCAAAAGGTGTGTGTGTATACATGTGAAAATCTAGTTTGGAGTAGCTGTATATAGAAACAAATGTAGACATGCCTTATGCTGTACAACAAATTTTTTGAACATGAGAGATTTCTCAGCATGCCAAGGGGAATTTACTGTCAAAACATCTGGGATGGATAACTCTGGGATAACATTTGTGTTAGCTCAGGCAGATGTGAAAGACTTTTAGCAGACCTGCCAACCTTCAACAAAGTGAAAAATCAGTTACATGTGCTAGAAAACAGAATCTTTTACCATGGCAAACATGCTCCCTGTTGATTCCTAAGTGTTCTCGTTTTCTGTCTTTTGATCTGATCTGATACTTATAAACAGATAGGGCAAAAATAATAATTACAGCTTGGTCCTATGGGCTTTACTGCCTGGTTTCACTTATCTTTCATTTTCTGACATTTAAATTGCACATATTCATAATAATTTCTTCCATTTGTGGGTGATAGCGTGGGAGTATTTTAAGCCATATTGTTTTAACAGGGGGACAAGATTGGAAAAGCACACAAATGAGTCACCCTGGGCAAGAAATTTGCATCGCCAGCGAAGGCATGTGCTACTGGAAAGGGTCAGATGTGCTTTGCTTTAAATTACATGGAGGAGACGGGGAAAAAGGGAGCTGAAAAGAAGCAGCTAGATATTAAAAGCCAGGAGAAGATCAGAGTTAGTGTTGGAAAAAAGAGCAATGTTGGATGGAAAAACAGATTAGACTTAGATATTCAAATTGAGGGTCTGAAAATCTGATTTCTTGCCAACACCATATAACAACAGCAATATAAACAGCTTAACTTTTGGTATTCTAGCAGTTTGTCAAGAAAGATGCAGTCAATACTTATTTCCCTGTCCTCCTCTTCACAGAAAATGACAAGTATTTGAGCTAAATAGGGTGTGTTTTTCCAACGATCATCAACTTTCTTTAGTCTGCCAGCCTTTTACATTGTACCTCAAACCCGAAATGATTCTCTATTTATAGAGGCTTATTTTCTTTGACTGGAATAGCCTTGATAAATCCAAAACAGAGCTCATTACGCAGATCAGCAAAGAAAGCATCTAGGCGTCTTCTATATATGAATGTACATGAACATCTATTTTAAGTTTCCTTTTAAAGACTTTAAAAATCTCTCCTTGTCTTCTTTTCCAGAACCTTTTAAGAATGTTTCTGAAGATACCGCACTGGACCATAATTATACAACCCCCTCACTTCTCTGAAAGTTTCACTGATCTTTTAGAAAGGAGGTTAGTTTCTCTCTCACATTCCCCTGAGAGAAGAACACTTCAAACTGACCTAAGAGTTCATTATTGGCAAAATCTGATGGCCTCTTAAAATTCTGCAAAACCCTGCTCAGACAATTTTTCTAACCACATCAAAAAAATTTATACTTCCTTTGACACCCCTACATATCTGACCAGCGCTGGCCCAATGCACTTCGCTGCCTGAGGCAAAGAACAATACTCTCCCCTACAAAAGTTGACCAGGTTGGCAACTGAGGTCACATACACACCACATGACTTCCCCCAAGGAATCCTGGGAACTGGAGTTTGTTGAGGGTCCTGGGAATTGCTCTTTTGCCAGGGGCAGATGACACGTCCTGGGAGCCTTTGGGGGAAGCCATGTGTTTTAAACGTATGGCATGACTATGTCTTCAGCATACACCATTTCATCTGAGGGCAGCAGGTTAGCTTAAGGGGCACAGGAGAGACTTCATGACACACTTTCACAGAGCTGTGTCCATTCACTGCCCATCAGCATCTGCCGCCTGAGGAAACCACATCACTCAGTCTCATTGCGGGACCATCCCTGCGTCTGTCTTATTAGCAAAACTGTTTAAGTTTCCCTTGAATGTTGCAGCGGGCAAAGCATCAAAATAATAATAATAATAATAATAATAATAATAATAATAATAATAATAATAATTTATACCCTGCCCATCTGGCTGAGTTTCCCCAGCCACTCTGGGCGGCTCCCAGTCGAGTGTTAAAAACAATACAGCATTAATTATTAAAAACTTCTCTAAACAGGGCTGCCTTCAGATGTCTTTTAAAGATAAGATAGCTGCTTAGTTCCTTCACATCTGAAGGGAGGGTGTTCCACAGGGTGGGCGCCACTACCGAGAAAGCCCTCTGTCTGGTTCCCTGTAACCTCACTTCTTGCAATGAGGCAACCACCAGAAGGCCCTCAGTGCTGGATCTCAGTGTCCAGGCTGAATGATGGGGGTGGAGAAGCTCCTTCAGGTATACTGGACCGAGGTCGTTTAGGGCTTTAAAGGTCAGCACCAACACTTTGAATTGTGCTCAGAAACATACTGGGAGCCAATGCAGATCTCTCAGGACCAGTGTTATATGGTCCCGGCGGCCGCTCCCTAGCTGCCGCATTCTGGATTAATTCTGGGTCACCTTCCAAGGTAGCCCCACATAGAGCGCATTGCAGTAGTCCAAGCGTGAGATAACTAGAGCATGCACCACTATGGCAAGACAGTCTGCAGGCAGGTAGGGTCTCAGCCTGAATACCAGATGGAGCTGGTAGACAGCTGTCTTGGACACAGAATTGACCTGTGCCTCCATAGACAGCTGTGAGTCCAAAATGACTCCCAGGCTGTGCACCTGGTCCTTCAGGGGCACAGTTACCCCATTCAGGACCAGGGAGTCCCCCACACCTGCCCACCCCCTGTCCCCCCAAAACAGTATTTCTGTCTTGTCAGGATTCAACCTCAGTCTGTTGGCTGCCAGAAACACTACTTTGGCTGGTGACAGAATGCGAAGGATGCACATTCCCTTTCTTTTTCTGAGAAAGATGATGAGGATTTCACTTCCCATTTTTATGCCTTAAGGCGATGGACACAGTGTAAATATAAAGAGCTGAAGAAACCCTGTTGAAAACAAAACAGAAAACAATAGCCAATGAATAGAAAAACAATGAAATGAGGCGCCCATGGCAGATACTTATTCACCCAGCTGGAAAAGGCTGTCGGAACAAAAATGTATTCAGTTGTTTCCAACAAGTGCAGATTAGGGGTGTTTGTTGTATCACAACATGCGATTCCACAGAATGCTATTGCACAGAACAGCTCTGTTCTGAGTTGCTGTGGAGTGGGCTGCATATATCTTTCTAGGATAAACTCCTGCAGACCAACTAGGTATATGAGGGATAAATAACCTGGTCTTGAGCTGCATAGGGCCTAAAAGGTCAGTGCCAACACCTTGAATTTGGCATGGAGGCACTGATAATCAGGCACTGATAATCAGGGAATGTCTGGCAAGGAGGGCATTGTTATAAGAATTTTAAGGTCTTATGTATATATAAACCACATGTCTGAAAACAGTACAGGGAAAAAGTCCTGAAACCATTTTATCTCTCCCAAACTGACCTCAAATGTTTCTGTGCAAGGAGGGAGGAAATGAGAAAAACTTCCCCATTGCTCACAAATCCTGCCTTAAGGGCATATTTAAGATATGAATAGGGTGAGCCTGTGACCTGGGCTCAGGAATTAAGTCGTTATCATCACAAAAGAATAGCCAGGCTGTCCACATAAACCCATTAACAGCCAGGTAAACCCATCAACAGGGATGCAGGTAGTGCTGTGGGTTTACCAATCAGAAGGTCAGCAGTTCGAATCCCCGCGATGGGGTGAGCTCCCATTGCTCGGTCCCTGCTCCTGCCAACCTAGCAGTTCGAAAGCATGAAGTGCAAGTAGGTAAATAGGTACCGCTGTGGCGGGAAGGTAAACGGCGTTTCCGTGCGCTGCTCTGGTTCACCAGAAGCGGCTTATTCATGCTAGCCACATGACTTGGAATCTGTACGCCACCTCCCTCAGCCAGTAAAGCGAGATGAGCGCTGCAACCCCAGAGTTGTCCGTGAAAGGACCTAATGGTCAGGGGTCCCTTTACCTTTACCTTTATCTTTACCTAAACCCATCAACAGGTTTTGTGTCAGACAGAATTCTGTTGTAGACTGCCTCTTCTCTGACGTTTGTATGATGTATTTGGGGGTGGTCTTGGGCTCCAGGGATGGCAATTTGAAATGTCTATATAAGGGCTTGTGCGCCATTGTTCGGCGTCCCTCCTCCTGCTTCTTGTGTGTGGCAGTGAGCACCCTGTTGCAAAAGTTAATAAAGATCAGGCTTACTAGCTGCTTTGCTTCTCAATGTTCTCTGGTTGGCCTCTGTTATTTTATCCTACCAATAGAGAACTTACAAAGGGACTCTATATGGGCTCTTGGGTACCCCATAAGGGAAAAGGAGCAGTCTTTTCTTATAACAGCATTAATGCTGGTGGTAGTGTGCTTAGTGGTGGTGGTTGCTGCGAGTTCCTTTTATCAAAGTTATGTTTGCTTAACTGCAGGGGCAAGGAAGCCGTTGCCCTCTGTCTGTTGCTGATCTCTAGCTCCCTTGCTACGCAAATACAGTTATCACAATACACAATGCTCAACAGGCTGAATAATAATAACTGTAAACATATTTTGGGTTATTTCCTAATGTCAAGGTCTACCCCAGTACGTGCAACATATACAGTTCATATGTACGGTATATAACCTGTGAGACTAAATCCAATATTAATACATTTCATCTTTTCTTAGCTTTTCTTACTGTTTCTTCTTGTAAGTTCCTGTATAACCCAATCCTTAGGTAAAAATAGAAAAGTCCTCAAGGTAATGAGAACAACACAGCTGATGTAGACTGCTGGCACATACTGGCTGGTGCAGGTGCAAACTGCTAACCTGGGCAGAAAGCCAGAGTTTAGAGTAGAGAGGTTAGGGAAGGAGTTCTGTTAGTTAGAATTGTTGTTGTTTAGTCGTTTAGTCGTGTCCGACTCTTCGTGACCCCATGGACCAGAGCACGCCAGCCACTTCTGTCTTCCACTGCCTCCCGCAGTTGGGTCAAACTCATGCTGGTAGCTTCGAGAACACTGTCCAACCATCTCTTCCTCTGTCGTCCCCTTCTCCTTGTGCCCTCCATCTTTCCCAACATCAGGGTTTTTTCCAGGGAGTCTTCTCTTCTCATGAGGTGGCCAAAGTATTGGAGCCTCAGCTTCAGGATCTGTCCTTCCAGTGAGCACTCAGGGCTGATTCCTTCAGAATGGAGAGGTTTGATCTTGAGTCTCCTCCAGCACCATAATTCAAAAGCATCAATTCTTTGGCGATCAGCCTTTTTTATGGTCCAGCTCTCACTTCCATACATCACTACTGGGAAAACCATAGCTTTAACTATGGTAGAAACTGGATGCAAAAAGGCTGCCAGCTGGAAAGGCAGAGAGAGAGAGAGAGAGAGAGAGAGAGAGAGAGAGAGAGAGAGAGAGAGAGAGAGAGAGAGAGATAACCATGTTGGATTTCTGCTTGAATCTTACCAAGGCTGTTGCTATGGGAAAAACAGGGCCGTTTTGGGGTGTTACCCCACGAACCCTTCCATCATAGGCTCATGTTATATATATAAATCATATATCACAAAGACACCACCGTCTTCACTGTGTCTCATTCCCCAAAGGAAATGTGAACCCTGGGTAAGTACCAGGAACTGCTGGAATCTCACTTCACTCAGGGATTGGGGTGGCGTGCCGCAATACATATATCTGTAAGAAGTGCTGACTGCTTCATTTATTAACTTCTGCTTCTTGTTTCTTAACGGAAAGATGCATACTGATCCATTTGCAGTAGTTCATTGACTTTCAACTTAGAATTTTTAATTTAACATTCTCCCCAGGGGATCAGAAATGAAAGAAGTGAATTATGACCATTCTCTGGGGGCTGAATCACCCGTGCCATCAGCCTGGCAGCGGAGCAAGATTTACAGCTTCATTTCAGGTCTTTTGTTCTGATGGATAACTTTGCTTCTCTTTGCTACAAACAGAGGACCGGGGCGGGGTGGCGGCGATGGGAGAATTTGCGCAGTGCCACGCTGCAAAATTGCTGCCTAAATCTTCAGAGTGGGAGAGCAGGCCCAGAAAGATAAACCTCAAGCAAGTTTAGTCCTTGAGATTTGCCAGTCAGACCATAGATTGCCTCTCTTCTTCTGTGAACAAAAGCAGGTGATCACAGGAAAAGATGTCTAAGGCAGAGCTATCCAAACTATAGGAAGGCAGGGTAAATTATAAGAATGTAACTTACCCCTGTTCCAGCTCTGTTTGGGATCAAGGGTACAGCCAGCTCTACTGGCCTGAGCCCACCAGAGGGAAAACAAGGCTTTAAAACAGAGTTTGACTTGATCGCCACTGTGGCGATCACACAGGGTCCCCGGACGTTTCACTGTCTATTGACCCCTGTGCCACCACTTTATTTCTCACTGCCTCCACCCAGGCCCTACCTGGTACAATACTGAGTCCAGTCAGGGTTAAATTGGAACATAAACTTGTGTTTATTTATTGCAGTTTAACAAGCGTGTGGTAAACGGTATCGGTCAATTACAATCATGGGGTGCCTATCCAGACCTATAACTTCCGCTACCTGCTCTCACTCACTAAACCACCTCTCAGATATTTACTTGTCTTCCTAGCTCCTAACTGTTCCTGACTCAGCTTATTTCGCTACACTAACTCAACCTACCCACAGACTCTATCCCAATTCACTCCCACTCCAACCAACCACCCATCTCCCAACGAACTCCTCCCTTTGCCCCTCCCAAAGCTGGTTTTATAGTCCCTCTGACTCCACCCCCCTGGGTTCTGATAGGGTAACCTGTTTAACTATTTTACCTCCAACACTATCATATGTTAACGTCACAGCCACCCTTTTTTGACTGTGTAACTTCTGCTAGGTTTTGTTGATGGATCTCAACCAAAACTCTCTGCTACTGGCTGCTTAGTCCATGTAGTCCAGGATGACGACTCAGGAACATAACGTGCTGAACAGTAACTTGATTTGTATTTGCTTTTATTATATACAGAGTATAGCACAGCTTTATACAAGTTACTATATGCACAGACTCGATTCAAACTTTACACACCAGCCTCTGAACTCCAACACCAAACTACTGTGTCATGCTGCTTATAAGAAAAACTTTTAGCCAATCACCAACTGTTGCTAGGCTTCCCTATCTCCAGGCAGACTTTCTCACGTACTCTTGCTTTACTTGGCTTCTTGCCAACTCATTAATTGTCCACTTCAAAGCTGCAGTTTCTCACAAACCTCAACAGGTTTCTAGGTCATGTGACTAAGCTGAAGGGGGTTTGGAATAGGGGTAAGTCTCCCTCTCCTCCATCCTGCCCTCACCACTCTCCCAGGCTGCCCCCTTTGCACAAACTGCTCTGGCCTCAGAACTGAGCTGAGTACTCTGAGCCCTGACTGAGACAGGATGGGGGACTTAGGGCAGAACATCTCTGGGATAAGCTGTGGCTGGATGGTTACGTGGGAGCCGGTTGAAGTTAAATCCTTTGAAGACAGAGGTCCTCTGGTTGGGACGGAGCGATATGGGATTGAGGGGGCAACTCCCATCTCTTGCGGGGGTGCAATTAGTGCCACCATCGTCCGTTAAGAGTTTGGGTGTAATCTTCGATACCTCCCTCTCTATGGAGGGGCAGATTACAGCTATAACAAAGGCGGCATTTTTTCATCTCCGCCAAGCTAAGCAGTTGGCTCCTTATCTCTCTCGCCCTGACCTAGCCACTGTGATCCACGCAACGGTCACCTCCAGACTGGATTATTGTAACTCGCTCTACGTGGGGCTGCCCTTGAGACTGACCCAGAAACTCCAGCGGGTGCAGAATGCCGCGGTGAGACTCCTTACGGGGTCCTCACTGCAGGATCACATTCACCCAGTGCTATATCAGCTGCACTGGCTCCCGGTGGAGTACAGGATCAGGTTTAAGGTGCTGGTTTTAACCTTTAAAGCCCTATACGGCGTAGGACCCTCGTACCCACGGGACTACCTCTCCTGGTATGTCCCACAGAGAAATTTACGGTCTGCAAATAAAAACATCCTAAAGATCCCAGGCCACAGAGAGGTTAGGCTGGCCTCAACTAGAGCCAGGGCTTTCTCGGCCGCGGCTCCAATCTGGTGGAACGCTCTGTCACAAGAGACTAGGGCCCTGCGGGACTTGAAATCTTTCCTCAGGGCCTGCAAGACAGAGCTGTTCCACCAGGCCTTTGGTCAGGGCACAGCCTGACCCCCTCCTCTGGCAATCTGCACAGAATTTTGCTTGATGGTTGCCATTAATTTGATTTTAATGACTTTTATAATGAATGTTTTTAGAATGTTGGACTATTTTGATTGTTGTTAGCCGCCCTGAGCCCAGCTTCGGCTGGGGAGGGCGGGATATAAATAAAATTTATTATTATTATTATTATTATTATTATAGCCTTGGATGAGCAAAGTCGGAGATTCACCTGTTCAAAACTCTGCTCTTCCTGGTGTATTCTGTGTCTGGATTATTCCCTAAATCACTCTTTGTGGGGCTTTCTCTGAAAAACATTCAGAATGTTCAACTGGTGAAAAATGCTTCCCTCGGACTGTTGACAGTATGGGTGTCAAGTGCATGCTAAATCTCTTCTGTTTGGTTTACACAGGTTGGCACAGGGATTAGCCTGTGCCATGTTGATGTGAGGAACAGGATGGCACGGTCCTATTTCAAGTCAACTGGTTGGCAGTTGAGTCTTCCTTCCCCACTAGGGATGGACAACATCCCCCACCACACCTGAGGGTGGCAGAGCATGGGTAGCCAATGTGATGTATTGAAATTGGAAATTGAAATTGAAATACTTTATTGTCACTTGTACAACTTGTATACAGTGAGATTACATGAGGACCCCCCATTCAGCTCTCTTAGTCTTAATTTCCCTCGTTTACTGACGCACACCCACCAAACGTGAAAGTCAATTGCCCTGTTGTTATCTTTTCATTCAGCAGCCTAACAGCCCACAGATAGAAGCTGTTCTTTACCCTATTGGTGCGACTAATCATGCTTCTATATCTTCTGCCTGAGGGCAGGAGATCAAGAAAGTGCTGGCCAGGGTGTGTATCATCCCTGAGAATTTCCCTCACTCTCCTGAGGCAACGTTCTCCCGTTATTTCATCCAGCGGAGTCACGGGACAGCCCATAATATCTTGTGCTGTATTCACCACACTCTGTAGGCACTTCTTATCAGCTGACGTCAAACCAGCGTACCACACTGTGATGCAGTATGAAAGGACAATTTCTATTGTGGACCTGTAGAAGGAGATAATCAAATGTTGATTGTCATCGTTCTTTCGCAATACTCTGAGGAGATGGAGTCTCTGTTGGGCTTTCTTAACCACCTGGGTTGTATTGCTTTTCCAAGGAAGGTCTTCATAATGTATTCCAGATCTGGTAGGATTACAGTTCCCATCATCCCTAGCCATTGGACATGTTGGCTGGGGCTGATGGGCTTTGGAGGCCAACAACAACTGGAGGGCAGCACATTGGGTTAGAGAGCACAGGACAGACTGGGGCAGACCAAAGGCCCATCTAGTTGAACAAACATCTGGACTGTCAAGAGTGTTCCGAGTGAAAGCGGAGAAGACAAGGAGCCAGGGGGAAGGGAGACAGAAAGAGAAGGGGGCTTGCCTTCTGTACAGGCAGAGGGAAAACAGAACCCCTCCTGTCAGGAGTTCAGCCTACACTCAAGTAGGACCCTAGCAGAGACACATGCCCGACTGGCATGTTCCCTTCCTCCTGGTCAATCGTTCGGGAGCTTCAAAAGCTTTCTTCTGCCTGAAGATCACAGCGACCGATGCCAACCAACACGGGCATGCTTAGGGATCCGCAGAGTTTGCGCACTTTGCATAACAGACCTCAGCAACTCAGCACTTTGGCTAATCTTCTTTATTTACATATAAACATACACGGAACACTGCAACATGGCTCCCTCTCTCTCTAGCATCAGACAGCAAAGAGAGAAAACAAAGGACAATAGTCCCACTTCACGGAACACAGTAATACAAACATCCTGTCTCCATCATTTCCCACACTGTGCAGTCAAAACATACACCGTCATGTGATAGACAAAAATCCTATGACTGCAATCATGGAGCAGGAATTCTAACATCTCCTTCCCTAGACTGCCTGTCGTTAATTCATAGGGAGACGGAAGGCAGGAAGAGTAGACACAGCTCTCAGGGGAAGAGGGGGAGGCCGGCCAATCTGTGCCAGAATCACCCTGCTCTCGCAGATGGGGCCGATTGCAGGCTTGGCGTCATGCCCACAAGAAGAGGAGGAGTCAGTGGCGCGTTTCCTGCTTACGCAAAGCCTGCACTTTAGTCAGCTCAACTGGCATCCCTAGTGAAGGTGATGATTGACTGTGCTCCAATGGAGCTTCTGTGTAAATACTAATAAATTTGAAAAACCATAAAACTGCCAGCCTGCTGCCTCTTGATGTGAGAAGGAGACTGTAAATCCTGACATAGACGGTCAACCATGATGTTTGGCAGCAATGGATTGGTTCCGTTTGCTGCAAAAAGCAGACCAAATTAATTTCTCCTCCATTTGCAGAAACAATCAGTGGCTCTATGTGCAGCATGCTAATGTTTGTCCTTCCATCTTTTTAGCACCTAATTTTATATGCAAGAAGCAACAAATTGTAATAGTAACAAACAATTAACACACCATAGTTCCCATTCACCTCCCCATCCCTGATGGTGTTGTGGCAGTCAACCATTACAGAAATGTTCTTATCTTATCTTTTCTTATCTTTTCTTATCCTTTCTTATCTTAGGAGAAGACACATAGACCAGATCTTGAAGTGTACACCAGTCCATGGTCCTTCGTGTTCTTTCTGCTTGGGTATGGAATAAATGCAACCAAGCTGAGAAAATGCATCAATTTTTTCTTTCCATTGACAAGCATGGATATCGTGTGCAAGCTTTTCAGTGCTAACCTCTTTCTTACTTGTAGAAGGCATCAGTCATTGCATATTTGCATTGGTGTCTGCAGGATTCTTTCTGAGGGAGGACAAAAGAAGATGCTGAAAGTGGGAGCATGCTAGTTTCTTACAAAAACATTGAAAATAATGATAGTACATGTCGCAGACAATGCAGGAAACCTACTCTCTCTTTTTTCTAATTGGAAACTGAGGAATTGGAAATTATGAAGCTGTTTCCCCTTCCACGAATGTCCATGCATATGCAAGACTATGTTGCATGGTGACTTTTTGCAGTAGAGTCACCTGTTGAATAATTCAACATACATTCAAATTGAGTCTGCATTTGAAGGGGGAAAAGCGAGAGACTCCTACAGATTTGATTTTATTTCAAAATAGTTGTCAGGTTATTTTTATTTTAAGAAATCATTTTTGGTTCACGAGAAGAAACTGACATTGATAATTTATCAACTTGCAATCAGGCAACAAATTGGAAAGCCAACAGTGGAGCTCAGAGAAGACAAGGGGATTGGAGTTTGGGACAAGGCAGGGGCTGTATCTAGACACATCAAATAAGAGTTTCAGTTAAATGCATTCTAAACTTTGTATGGGAAATCGGGATGGCAAAAACAGAACTCCACAGCGCCATCTAGTATTACAGTGTTATAATGCATATACAACACATGCAACACACTTTTTCTTTGCCAATGTAGCCAAATCCAGGATCTTTTTGACCTGCAATGCAGTGGCTTCCACATTTTTAAAAAAATGAAAATTCAAGCTATTTTCCTCTTAGCCACTCCAATGCGTTTATGCTCTTCTGCACATTTTTACTTCTCTATGCTGTTGTCTAGCAGCCAACATTCTGTCCCCTCTAGTTTGTCAGTGCTGATGTAAAAATTATTCCCAGGCTCATTAGCCAAGTGGAGGGATATTCCTCTAATCAACGTGATTGAATTTAATCACTTTCTTACTCTTCCTTTCCCACCAGGACTTATCTAGAGATGATGCCGTGGCACCCCACCCCCGCCACACACTTCAATTGTACACAAAGATTTAATAATTCAAATTTCTTCCCAAATCTCTTTTTGCAATAGCGGGGAAAGTGTTCAATAAACCTGTTCTCCCGAGATGTCAGGATAATGCAAAAATGGAACTGTGAGATTGTTTCAGTTATCGCCTTACCTCGTAGCATGCTGACACTCCAAAGAAATTAAAGTGACAGGAATAATACAAATAATTTCAGTGATGCGACTGAAAAGCTTTCTTAAGCTGCAACGTTCCATTTCTCCAACAAGTCAGGTTTACAGGCACACATTGAACTATTTGTGACAGGACAGAGTGGGTGGTGGCTCTGCAGAAGAATCTCTCTTTTCACACATTCAGGGGTGGCCCAAGATATTTTGATGCCTGAGGCAAAGGCAAAGATAGGATTCCCTCCCATTACATGTCATGCCAGAATGCCAGATGGCATTGTTTTCTATTCTGCCCTGTATTTGTAGTGTGCCATTGAGACAGACCTCAGATAACCAGTGACAGATGTTCAGATTTAGCCATTTAATAGAGATCTGAATTCTCCACAACGACCCAGAAGAAAGCCATTTTGCATTCAGTCACCAGTGAAGCATGTTTTGAAAACAAGCATGAACCATGTTCTGCATCCAGGGGGATGTTCTGAGGGACTATCCTTTTGTCCACACACCTAGAATGAAGACTCATAGAGCTACAGTTTTAGAGTGATTTAGCAATCAACCCTTCTTCCCTGGGAGCTCTGGGAATTGTAGCTTTTTGAGTGGGAAAAGGTGACTCCTATCAGCTCTCAGGACTCTTAACAAACTTCAGTTCCTAGGATTCTTTGTAGGAATTTTTAATTCCTATAATTGATTTTTAAAAGTAGTGCCAAGGTGCCTATATATGTGTGTGTGTGTGTGTGTGTGTGTGTTTAGTATAATTGTTTAATTGCACACTGAAATGGAAAATGCCTATATGTACTGTATGTTTAACATTGGAAAATTCCATTGCAGTGTACTAAGCTGGAAAGAGCTCTCTCTTAGCTTCTAGCTGAGTTGATAACTAACTGTTGTTGTTCTCTGCTAGCACTCATGTGAGTGTTTAACCTTAGCATGATCAGGGCATTCAATTGCAAAGTCACCATTTTATACCTGGGCACAGTGAGAGAAGGATGTGATGAGATGCCTCTGAAGGAGCTGCATAGCCTTAGGCTGGATGTAAGCTAATGCAAGCTATGGGAGAGACACAGCTTTGATTTTCCCTCTGACAGTATATTTAAGAAGAGCCCATATATGAAAATGCATATGCTTTATACAGCTTTCTGGATGTATCATTGATGTATTTTGAAGATGTTCTGGTTAGTAAAGTTTTGAGTAATAATTATGGGTCTGGGCAATCTTTAATCCTAAAG
Source organism: Podarcis melisellensis (assembly GCF_964234715.1). Taxonomy (NCBI): domain Eukaryota; kingdom Metazoa; phylum Chordata; class Lepidosauria; order Squamata; family Lacertidae; genus Podarcis; species Podarcis melisellensis. The sequence continues at coordinate 9,097,423 of NC_138541.1, read as the reverse complement.
GTGGTGCTAATAATCTCAGAACAATTATGTGAAAAAATAAAAATATGAACCAAAATAATTTTGATTGCAGCTGATTCTTTCATTCTGTTTGACTCCTCTTGTAACCATTGACCTAGAGAGCTGCTGCATTTTCTCCTCTGAATTCTTAACTTACCTTTGTTTACTTAAGTGCTTAAAATATTATTAGATCTGCTTTTTTCCCTATCTCTTGAAGGAAAATAAAATGAAGAATTTGAGTGCAGAGGTGGAACTACTAAGGAACTAATGAAGGTTTAAGGGCCGCTAAACTTGGAGGAGTCCCAGAATTGAATTTTGTCCACATTGCATGACTCAAATCGATTATTATTGTTCTTGTATATATTTCAGCAATCCCAATTTAGAGAGTCGGTAGCACAGATGTTATAAAGGTTTGGTGATCTGCAGAACAACCCCACTGAGAAAGAAAACGGTGGTTTACCCAGAGCTCATTTCTGGTTGCAAAGGGGCCTCCTGTAACAGCTCAAGCTTCAGGGCTCCCAAAATGTTGGTCCCCCACTGCTTGAATGGGATTTAAGAGAAAGAAACTTGGGTAAGCTAGTATTGTTAACACTGCTTGCTAACATAAGATAAAGATGTGCTGAAATATGTTCTTGGGACTTCAAAACGGTTACACTGGGGTTGAAAGAAAAGGCAGGGTTCTCAGACATGACCAAAAGTCATGTGTCTTGCTATGTCAGAACTAAGTTGAAGAAATGGGTATTTAAATATACCTTTCCTAAGAAACCAGAGGCCTTTCTTCTGGGCATTGTCGGCCAACTGGTGTTAAAGAAGGATAGAACATTTTTTATGTATGCAACAACAGCAGCAAGAATTCTTATCGCAAAATACTGGAAGACACAAGATTTGCCCACCTTGGAAGAATGGCAGAGGCAAGTGATAGACTATATGGAATTGGCAGAAATGACTGGCAGAATCCGAGACCTGGGAGAAGAGTCGGTGGAAGAGGACTGGAAGAAGTTCAAAGATTATCTCCAAAAACATTGTAAAATGTTTGAATGCTAAAATGATGTTGGATATAAAGATAATATGGCATTAGTGACATAGTTAAAAGGATTATGCAAAAACGTTTTAAAGAAAAGGGTGAAAAGGCCAGATTAATATTATGTCAAATTTAGACAAAATGATACAAGGGATTAAGTTATAAAGAAGCTATAAAGAACATTTAAAAATGGATTTAAAGAGAAAAGAGAAAATCGGAGACATAATAGGTTGAAATGTATAAATGTTGAAGAAGATTTGAAAGAGGGCAAGGAATTGCTGAATTTGATTGTGTAAAGGGGAACTCAGAAAAGGGAGATGTGAGGAAGTCAGGAAAGAGGCTTGTAAAGATAATAAGTAAAAAACTAGATTTTCTTTGTTTTTTGTTTTCTCTCACCTTTTTTGTGTTTTTATTGTATTTTTCTGCTTTGTTTGACTGTGTTGTTGTTTATTGTTTTTCTTTTTTTTCTTATGTTCGAATGTGATGCCTGTTTTATTACATAAAATCTTAATAAATATCTTATAAAAAAAGAGAACTAAGTTGAAGAAATCCTACTGACTAAAATGTTCCTTGCTTTGCATTAAGGAGGGTTAGGGCTGCAGCCAAGCATGCCTTCCCCTTAGCACATTTCTCCCTGGTGTCCTGAGTTCGAGTGTCTTCAAAGCCCATGCCACCTTTGGTAAAGGCAGTTCTCCAACTGGAGCACTCGCAGGCCAGTGTTTCCCAGTTGTTGGTGTTTATACTACATTTTTAAAGATTTGCCTTGAGACAGTCTTTAAACCTCTTTTGCTGACCACCAGCATTACACTTCCCATTTTTAAGTTCGGAATAGAGTAGTTGCTTTGGAAGACGATCATCAGGCATCCACACAACATGACCAGTCCAACGAAGCCGATGTTGAAGAATCATTGCTTCAACACTGGTGAACTTTGCTTCTTCCAGCACACTGGTATTAGTTTGCCTGCCTTCCGCGTCCAAGAGGAGCAGCTCAGGTCAGTTCCTGCCACAATTTGCAATGATCAAATTCATCAAGCACTTTTACCTGATGTACATAATTTTGCAAAGTAATTTTCTCCAATAGAATATGCTGTCTACACTATATATGCATTTTTGTGCACACTTTACTATATGAATCTTTTCTTACACGTTGCTTGGCTGGAGAACTGCATTGCAAAATTCAGAAAAAGTGTGAATCTTGAAAGATCACCGTGTTTCTGTTTGTGTATTGTTTCGGAAAGGGAGAATTCATTAGGTTCACCTAAAAATGCAAGGTGGATCTCCCCCTTCCCTACTGTATTTAGTATTACTAAAGTGTTACACATCATCAGTGCTGAATATCAGTAGCTGCCAAACCAGGGATAACCTTGGAAAATATTTATTGCGTGGACAGGCAGAGTCCCCAGATCCCACGCGGTCCCCCCGTCATGTGGAATAATGACTCAAGACAATGTGCTATGGGATTAAATTGGCCACAACTTTATTAAATTTCAAATGTGGGTAGACCTTGGCTCAGGCATTGGGCGCTCTCCCTCCCCAGTCCCCAGCTGGGGACCTAGGGAGCTTCAGGGTTATCCAGTGGGGGGGGGGGATGGGCCGGCTCTGGAGAATGTATGTTCAAGCAGAGATAGCCGCCCCCGTTACGCCGCCGCCACAGGGGAGAGCAATGACGACCTTTCGGCGTACGGTCAAAGCCTCCCTTCAGAAAACCCCTTTAACGGGGAACTCTGGTATCGCCGCCACAAAGAGGAAGATGGACTAAAGGATTCCGCCCAAGGCCTGATACCGCCAAAGTTGTGACGTTTTGCTACGGGAAAGGTGAAACCTGCCAATGCAGGGAAATTCCTTTCCGGCCCTTTAACAGCGACCTTAACGTAGCAGCGCCTGCATACCTGTGAAGAAAAGTTAACCTGCAAAACCTGTGAAGAAAAGTTAACCTGCAAAATAAGACATTAACTGAGGGTGGGTAGGGTGGGAGAAGCTCTGGAGCCAAGTGAGGATTCCCAGGTAAGATCCTCCCTCTATTGTGTGGGCAGGTAATCCCTCCCCTACCTGGCCTGGTCTCCTTGGCAACGCTTCCCCCAGGTGGGATTGGACAACTGACTGAGGTAGGTGGAGACCTCCAGGTATCCCACCTGAGGGAAGGCAAAGCCAAGCCTATGCTGTTGGAGCCGCTCCAGATCTAGGGGCTGCACGCGTCCACGCAAAGGACGCCCCCCCCCGTTTTAAGCGGGGAGCGGTCACTGTCAGAATTCACAGGGGATCTTTTTTGGAGCTAGATGAGTTTTAGCTCCATGAAGGTTGGAGTGAAGGCGTTAGCTGGAAAAGTCACACAGAACAGAACCCAGCGTGCTATTAACAGCTAAAAAAACCTTTTTTTTTTCTTACTTGAGCAGCTAATGGCTCCAGTACATGGTCTTTTGATATTCCATGCTTCATTTATATTACAAATCTCATGGACTGCATCTGTGAAGTCTGTAATCTGCCGAGGCATATAATTACCAGATTTAAATAACAATATCTTGGTGCAGCTATAACTCCCACTGACAAAAAAAAAAGTGTTAAGGAAAGGGGGGGAGTCTTTTGAGCTAATTTTCAATAGCCTCCCCCCCCCCTTATATCAAGAAAGCAAAGAACTGCATGTCATTTTGCAAAGTAACAGCACCAGGTGACAGCAACTTCATAGCAGAAATATTTCTTTGAAATGGTGCAAAAATAGGACGGGACTCTTGTTCCTTTATGCACAATGAGTACCACAAACTAAACTAAAAAAGGGAAGCATTTTTTTAAAAAGCAGGTCTTATATTTCTATTTTGCCTTTTTTCCAGGGCAGGCAAGGATGGGAAGAGATATATTCCCCTCACCTGTGGCTTTCTCTTTCTCTTCCAAACCCCAAGAATGTGAACCTTGCAGAATTAGTTTAAGACATTCCTGTTGAAACTGGCATAATGTGGCCATAGATAAATGGAGGAATAAGGTAGGATAATTAGCATACTGTTCATTTTACCCCCCTCTGGGACGTTGGGACCGGATGACTTGAATCTTCCATTTCCAGAAAGGCAAAAGTGGGAGAGAGCTGAACAAATTACTGTATCAATGGCATTTAATAGCTCTTAATGTTATGGATTGGAATTATTTAATGTTACTGGAAATGCTTTATCCAGCACAATGAAATCATTGATTACAAATTTATAGATTGCAACAAAGTTATCGTGGGCTGAGCACTGGAAAAACTCTTAACCCCCAGCAGTTCAGGAATGTTGGCTGAAATATATTTTTTAAAGAGATATTTATTAAAGTTTTACAAAAGCATAAATACAAAAGCAAATAAAAAAGAAAATACATGAAAAAAGGAAAAAATACATGAAAAAAGAAAAAAATGGAGATAAAAAAATACAACATGTAAAAGACGAAGAAAAAATAAAAAAGTTAAAAATAATCCATTTTTCATAACTTTAAGCTCCTTTGCTTATTTCTTTGACCTCCTCACACCTCCCCTTTTGTATTCCCATTTACATAATCAAATCAGCAAATCCTTACCCTCTTTCATTTGCTTTAACTCTGTACCTTAACATTTGGTAACTCTATATTCATCCAATATCAATTCATTTTTGCATATTCTTGTTGATTTTGTTGCTAATACCACATATTTTCAATCCAACATCATTTTAACATTCATTAATTTTACAGTGTTTCTGCAGGTAGTCTTTAAATTTCTTCCAATCTTCTTCCACCAACTCTTCTCCCAGGTCTCGGATTCTGCCAGTCATTTCCGCCAATTCCATATAGTCCATCACCTTCATCTGCCACTCTTCCATTGTGGGTAGATCTTGTGTCTTCCAATACTTTGCAATAAGTATTCTTGCTGCTGTTGTTGCGTACATAAAGAAAGTTCTGTCCTTCTTTGGCACCAATTGGCCGACAATGCCCAGGAGAAAGGCCTCTGGTTTCTTTAGGAAAGTATAATTTAAATACCTTTTTCATTTTATTATATATTATTTCCCAGAAAGCCTTAATCTTTGGGCACGAGCACCAAAGGTGAAAGAATGTACCTTCATTCTCTTTACATTTCCAACATTTATTATCGGACATATGGTAGATTTTTGCAAGCTTGACTGGTGTCATGTACCACCTGTATATCAGAAATATTTGGCTTTGACAGAGTTGGTTAAATTAACAGAAATAACGTGTAGGAACAAAGGATTTGCTATGACCTGAGACTTCCGGTTTGCTGCAGAGGGGAAGAGGGAGCTGGTGACTCTCAGGGGAAGCCAGGGAGACTGGAGAGGACCCACTGTGCCTTCAGCGAACTCCCTTCAAGAGCAAAACAGTTTTATTATATGGTTTGTGTTTGTGTTTTGTATTTTTATGCTGTGAACCACCCTGAGATCTTCAGATGAAGGGTTGTTAACAAACAAACAAACAAACAAACAAATGTGCCCCCTGAAAGATTTACAATTTGTCTTTGCTATGCTCAGGGCAAAACTCATCACAGTGCATCATGGGTAAATGGCCTGTTGTTCCCATAGTAACACCTTGTGGCTTCACCCAGCGTCACAATGGACAGCTGGCCTATAACAAACAGGCTGGGACCAAGGCAAACATCCCAGAGACATCAGGGCTGCTGTTGAGCCCACAGGTGGGGCTCCTGCTGTTCGCCCAGACCTTGCACACCAAAGGAACTGAAACAACATGGCGAGATTCCAACACAGCAGGAGCAGCAGCAGGAACTGCAAATGGATGGCGAAAAGGGGACGCCGTGGGGGCGGCTCCGGACGGCGGGGCAAAGGGAGGAGGAGGGGAAGACGCGGCGGAAGGAGAAAAGGTGGGTCTCAGGGTTTGATTTGTGTCTTGCGCCCCTCTTGAGATGCGGTCATGTTTGGTGTTGATTTTGGACACGGGGTAACTCTTTGGGCCTCCAGTGACCCATAGAGGGAACCAGTGATGGCTGGCTCATTTGAGGCAAACAGGGCATGGGCCCACCAACTGCAGCTAGCCCCCAAACAGCCTCCCAGCTGCTTGCCTTGTTTCTTACATCCAGCCTAGGAGTAGCACTGCCTGGGGCAGCTTCTTCCAAATTAGTCTCAGTGTTGCCATTCATAGAACTCAGCAGGGAGGAGAACATAGCTGTCAACTTTTCCCTTTTCTTGCGAGGAATCCTATTCACAGTAAGGGAATTTCCCTTGGGGAAAGTGGACATCTATGGAGGAGAATGGGAGGAAAACTAGAATTAGGTGGCTGTGTCTGCCATTAGCTTGGCACCATCTACTGTTGACCTCCCTGCCTTCCACTCTACCAGTCCCAATGGACACTGACCACCACTGGAGATGGCCAAGATACTTGGGGTGACCTGGCCATCTGTACCAGGTTGCACCAGTCTTTGAGGGACCATAGGCACATTTGCATCCTGGAAAAGCTATTGCTGAGTAACACACACATCCTGCAACCAAACACACAACCTTTTCTACTGGGTTCAACAAAATGATTATTTCAAGCATAATTTCAGCAGAGGTGAAGTGGATAAGGGGGCGAGGACCCCTGTGGGCACCGGGGAAGGCCTCTGCAAGCACCCTGAGCCATATCATCTTGTCAAGTAAGTGGCCATGCTGACTGGGACTTCTGGGAGTTGTAGCCCAAAAAGTTCTGAAGGGCGTCAAGTTGGCCAATGCAGTTGCAGAGGATTCTTCATTGCAATGATCAAAACCGTGGTGCGGTAATTAACTACCTCTTTCAGAAATGAACATGTTCCTAGCAAGAGTACTTATTTGACTTGACCATGCCTTTATTCAATAGCTTGTTCACTTGCCTTTAAACAACTATATCAACCCTTTAATTCCTTCTCAAAAGGGGAGGAGGAATTAAAGAACCTTTTAATGAGGGTAAAAGAGGAGAGCACAAAATATGGCCTGAAGCTCAACATCAAAAAAACGAAGATCATGGCAACTGGGCCCATCACCTCCTGGCAAATAGAAGGGGAAGAAATGGAGGCATTGAGAGATTTTACTTTCTTGGGCACCATCATCACTGCAGACGGTGACAGCAGCCACAAAATTAAAAGTCGCCTGCTTCTTGGGAGAAAAGCAATGGCAAACCTAGACAGCGTCTTAAAAAACAGAGACATCACCTTGCCAACAAAGGTCCATATAGTTAAAGCTATGGTTTCCCCAGTAGTGATGTATGGAAGTGAAAGCTGGACCATAAAGAAGGCTGATCGTTGAAGAATTGATGCTATTGAATTATGGTGCTGGAGGAGACTCTTGAGAGTCCCATGGACTGCAAGAAGATCAAACCTATCCATTCTGAAGGAAATCAGCCCTGAGTGCTCACTGGAAGGACAGATCGTGAAGCTGAGGCTCCAATACTTTGGCCACCTCATGAGAAGAGAAGACTCCCTGGAAAAGACCCTGATGTTGGGAAAGATGGAGGGCATAAGGAGAAGGGGATGACAGAGGACGAGATGGTTGGACAGTGTTCTCGAAGCTACCAGCATGAGTTTGACCAAACTGTGGGAGGCTGTGGAAGACAGGAGTGCCTGGCGTGCTCTGGTCCATGGGGTCACGAAGAGTCGGACACGACTAAACGACTAAACAACAACAACAACATATCAACCCTGTTCATTCATGGGAGGGACAACATTCTAGGGGAAACTGCCATTGGAGATAAGGACAGCGGAAGTGCTTGCTGGTTCAGGCCAATGGCCCATCTAGTCCAGCATGCTGTTCTTACAGTGGCCAACCAGATAATAATAATAATATAATAATTTATTTTTTATACCCCACCCATCTGGCTGGGTTTCCCCAGCAACTCTGGGCGGCTGTCAACAAAATATTAAAATACAGTAATGCATCAAACATTAAAAGCTTCCCTAAACAGGGAGGTCTGGTAGTTGTTGTTCTCTTTGACATCTGGTGGGAGGGCGTTCCACAGGGCAGGTGCCACTACCGAGAAGACCCTCTGCCTGGTTCCCTGTAACTTGGCTTCTCACAGTGAGGGAACTGCCAGAAGGCCCTTGGCGCTGGACCTCAGTGTCCGGGCTAAACAATGGGGGTGGAGATGCTCCTTCAGGTATATTGGACCGAGACCGTTTAGGGCTTTAAAGGTCAGCACCAACACTTTGAATTGTGCTCGGAAACGTACTGGGAGCCAATGTAGGTCTTTCAAGACTGGTGTTATGTGGTCTCGGCAACTGCTCCCAGTCACCAGTCTAGCTGCTGCATTCTGGATTAGTTGTAGTTTCCGGGACACCTTCAAAGGTAGCCCCACGTAGAGCGCACATAGATGCCTGAAGGAAGCCAGCAAACAGGATTTGAGCACCTGAGCACTCTCCCCTCCTGTGGTTTCCAGCAGCTGGTATTCAGAAGCATTCAGAGCATAGTCATCATGCTAGTGGCCCTTGGTATCCTTCTCCTCCATAACTTTGTCCAAGCCTCTTTTAAAGCCATACAAATTTCTGGCTACCACTGTCTCCTGTAGGCATGATTTCCATAGTTTAGCTATGTGCTGGTGAATAAATCAATGTACATTCCAGCTTTATTAAACTAAGCGGCTTTAGTTCGACTTGAATAAATGTGCCATTAGCTGTTACAGTTTTGAATATTATTGTGTTATTATATTCCTTAGTGGGCTGTGTAAACTGCTATTCAGGAAAATGTTTTCTGTTGGGTAAAGGGCACTGGGGATGAGTTTGTAGAAGCAAGCGGGCAGCGACCTGAAAAGGTTTGGGAACCACTGGGCTGGTCAACTTTCTCCATGAAATCCACCTTCCTACACAATCTCGTTCATGGGTAGGCAAACTAAGGCCCGGGGGCTGGATCTGGCCCAGTCACCTTCCAAATCCTGCCCATGGACAGTCCAGGAATCAGCGTGTTTTTACATGAGTAGAACGCGTCCTTTTATTTAAAATACATCTCTGGGATATTTGTGGGGCCTGCCTGGTGTTTTTACATGAGTACAGTGGTACCTCGGGTTAAGTACTTAATTCGTTCTGGAGGTCTGTACTTAACCTGAAACTGTACTTAACCTGAAGCACCACTTAAGCTAATGGGGCCTCCTGCTGCTGCTGTGCCACCGGAGCATGATTTCTGTTCTCATCCTGAAGCAAAGTTCTTAACCTTAAGCACTTAAGCACCTTAAGCACTATTTCTGGGTTAGCGGAGTCTGTAACCTGAAGCGTATGTAAAGGTAAAGGTAAAGGTACCCCTGCCCGTACGGGCCAGTCTTGACAGACTCTGGGGTTGTGCGCCCATCTCACTTAAGAGGCCAGGGGCCAGCGCTGTCCGGAGACACTTCCAGGTCATGTGGCCAGCGTGACATCGCTGCTCTGGCGAGCCAGAGCCGCACACGGAAACGCCGTTTACCTTCCCGCTGGTAAGCGGTCCCTATTTATCTACTTGCACCCGGAGGTGCTTTCGAACTGCTAGGTTGGCAGGCGCTGGGACCGAGCAGCGGGAGCGCACCCCGCAGCAGGGATTCGAACCGCCGACCTTTCGATCGGCAAGTCCTAGGCGCTGAGGCTTTAACCCACAGCGCCACCTGCGTCCCTGAAGCGTATGTAACCTGAAGCATATGTAACCTATGGTACCACTGTAGAATGTGTGCTTTTATTTAAAATGCATATCTGGGTTATTTGTGGGGCACAGGAATTTGTTCATTTTTATTTTTAAAAAAATATAGTCCACCCCCCTACAAGGTCTGAGGGACAGTGGACCGGACCCCTGCTGAAAAAGTTTGCTGACCCCTGATCTAGTTAGTGGTGATGATAAGGGCCCATTGAATGACTGAATGAATTTATTAATACGGTCACAGACCAGCGTCTGTGGGCCCATTCAAACTGGCCTTTTACACAACAGTTCTTTCCACATTCTGCCCTTCAGATGATCCCCTATTCTTTTGTCCCCTTCTGCTATCATGAACCTTTTTCCTGTGGCTTGATCTAATGCTTTGGGGCATTGGAGCATTTTTTTTTCTTTTGGAAAAAAACCCAAAATGGCAGCCAACAGAAAATATGGTGGAACCCATTGGGGGCTGCCATTTTTGCGAGTGCCAGATGCCATTGTGTTTCCCCTCCCACCAATCCCCTACGTTAGCACAAAACACGAGGGAGCAAAATGTCCAAGAGGTTGCACTTTTCAAGAGCTTTGCTGCTTCTCATATCCCAAAAAATTAAATTAAATTAGTATTAAGAATAAGAATAATAGCCACTCACCTGTGCTACAAGGTAAGACTCCCCTCTGTGAACATGAAGGTGGCGCCAATGCTATTTTGCTAAGCACTCCGTCAAATTTGGGTGGGTTTCGCCAGCCTTGGTGCAGTGATTCTCCTCCCCTTAAGCCTCCATAAAACCTATGCTTGAACTAAAAAGGCCAATGTGAATAGAACATACATGTCAGTGCTACCACCAATGTTCTGCACTCACACAGCCTCGTGTGCATGTTGATCTTGCCTACTTATTAACACTGGCCTTCCTGTGTTGAGCAGGAAGGTCTGAAAGCACCTTCTAAGGGCATTTGGTGACCATGCTTGGAAGCATCCCCTGCCAACATAAGGAGAGTCCTGCTGAATCAGGCCAAAGGCCCACCCAGTTGACCATCCTGTTCTCACATTGGCCACCTCTTGGAAGCCCGGAGGCAGGACCTGAGCGTGAAAACCTCCTTTTCACTTGCAGTTCCCAGCAATTGGTACTCTTTAGGTCTCAACATTTACACATCGGTTCATGATTGTTGCTGTGTTGTTGTTGTTTTTTTTAAAAAGAATAGGTTTCATGAGGATTTTAGTGCAAATTTCTCCTAACATACACATTTTTGCAAGGCAAAATTTCCCCCAAAAAAGTATATTTCTGCATGTTGTTTCCCCTCAAATATGCATTTTTATGTACACTTTACCTTAGTATGTGAATTTTTTTGCCCATTACGTGACTGGAGAACTGCACTGCAAAATTTAAAGAAGTACAGTCGTACCTTGGTCCTTGAAAAGAATGCGTTTCGGGAGTCCATTCCACTCCCAGAACCGTTCGAAAACCAAGGCTCGGCTTCCAATTGGCTGCAGGACCCTCCTGCAGCCAATCGGAAGCCGCAGAACCTGCGCCAGATGTTCAGCTTCTGAAAATCAGTCAAAAACTGAAACACTCACTTCCGGGTTTCTATTGTTCAGGAGCTGATTTCTTCAGGAGCCAAGGCTTTTGAGATTCAAGGTACGACTGTATGCACATTGGAGGACGGCTGTATTTTTAGTTCTCATATTATTTCAGAAAGTGCTTTTCAGATAAGTTTGCCTTTAAATAGGAACAGAATCCAATTTCTCCCCTTTCCCCACTGTGAAAATAAATGGAGACGGATGCACTATAAAAAGTGTAAAATAAATAAATGAATGAATGAATGTTGAGTAAATGAATGGACTTTTTTTTTTTGTAAGAAGGTCAAATAATTTGCCCAACCCTTTGCAAAGCCAGTGACTGGTTTCAGATCAGCATTGGAATTTTGCAATGCATTCATGTACTTCTTTTTGGAAACAGCTTTTGTCAATGCCAATTAAGTCTTCAGCATGTGAAAAAGCTCTTGAGATACAAAGAGAGGCGACTCGATGTCCTCCCCTATTTATCTACACACCACTCTCAGTCGTGGTGCACAGTCAAGTATCAACAACAGAGCAGAACACAGTGGTAAATAATTGATATTTATATGATTGGCCGCTAAATAATGTACATCAACAGCATGTCACTGTCTCTTGAAATATTTCCAGCATCAGGAAAACAAAGCGAGGAATGAAAGCTGGAGAAAACTAGCACATCACCAGTGGGCCTCCATGTGAGGAGTGGTATATCTTTTAAAAAAAACATAAGCCTATAGTGAATGTATAACATTTTTACAGTCACAGAGATCCTCCAAAAGAATCCTAGGATTTAAAGGGATGATTTGGAAACCATGCAAGATGGATATGAAAGTCAGGATGGTGGATGTGAACTCACCTAATCTTCACCCCTATGTCTCAGATTTTGCTCCATTTCAGATCCACCGTGAATACTATCACATGGTATGAAGGCTGCTTTTCAGAATTTTAACCCCACCCCACCTTTTAAAAGACATATATTTAGCTGCTTAGAAAAGCTACAAAGTTTGGCTGCTGTGAAACACTAACAAATGTTGAATTTTCATGCATTTAGTTTTACCTCCTTTTGAGGTTTTTCAGTTAATTCTCTGCTATTTTTACCATATTGTGTCATTTTAAAATTTCTTAAAATGCTAACTTTGTTTTGTTTGAGCAGATGAAATAAAATTGCAATATATAAAAAAACAAAAAGAAAGGAAAAGAAAGAAAAGAAAATGGTGCTGACAGCTCTCAGGAAGATTTTACAAAACAAAGACTATCCACATTAATGCATGACTGTCTCTATGGTTTTAAGTTCACACATTACTATTCAAGTGGGAGGGAACAAACTTTAAAAAACAATAATGCAAAAACTGGCAGAGACCAAATTTCAACCTTATTTCCAATAGAACCAAGGTGTGAAATCTGACAAAAACATGTGTCCTTAGAATTACATAGGCCCTAATTTTCTTTCCTCTTTCAAGAAGTCTAATAATTGGTTTTTTAAAAAATCCCAGCTGCTAACTGGTTTGGATTTGGGAGATGTGTGTGTGTGTGTGTAAGTAATTAACTGTTATTATATATATGATTGCTTTAGACATGTTTTCTTGCATTGTGAAATTGCTTTGAGATGCTTCCTCGGAAGTGATTTATAAATGAAATTAATAATAATAAGGCGTCAAACAGCACTGGGACAGATGTACTAACAAAGACCCATCACAAGGACTATACAACCTTCTGGGTCACTTTCAACTCTGCAATTCTGTGATTCTATGGAAACCTTATTTTACCTTTTTCTCCCCAGGTGGCAAAAGCCGTAGAGGTGGGCGGAGGAGAAAGAGAACATGTCAGGCCCCATGAAACCCAAAGCCTCAGGCTATTGCCCTGTTCAGTCTCTACTAAACAACACTCGGGAGCCACCCCCAGCAGACTACCTGAGGCAACCTCGCCCTACAAGATCCCAGCAACTTGCTTGAGAATGAACAGTGTCCTCTGTCAATAAACTCTGAAATGCCATCACCACCATAATGAAATTTCTGGTTGGTTCAGTCATAGGGGCAATTGTTTGCAATGAGCAGCTGGGGAAACCCAGCCAGATGGGTGGGGTATAAATAAATTTATTATTATCATTATTATGTAAACTCCTTCATGCAAATAGTTGGCTGGCTAGGTTCTTGGGATGTGGGAGAAACCGCCTTTCCCAGCTGAATGAATGGGTCTTTGCCATGAGTGTGTATTTGTTAAGCTTTTAGTCTTGTTTTATATGCATTTGTTTTATTTGTGTGTTTTATTTATTTATATATATTTATATATATTGATTTTTACATATAATTTCCAAAGATCATCTAACATATTTTCTTGTCTTATACAATGTTTTGGACTTCCGTCAACCACATCTGAAGATTTTTCAATCTTTATCACTTAATCTACATTTCATTAATTTAATTATTACTTTTAATAATCCTTAACTAATAATTCTCTTTATAATTTTCTCCGCAACATTTCGCATAGCTCTCCTTACAAAACTTCTTGCAATCCTACTAGCATAATCTGTTTATTACAATTTTCAAATAGTTCAAATATTTACTCCAGTCCTTTGAGAATCTCTGGTCCCACAGGTTTTGAATTTTTCCTGTCATCTTGTCTAATTCTGCATAGTCCATTAATTTCGTCTGCCGTTCTTCTTCCGTCGGTAGTTCTTCTTGTTTCCACTTCTGTGCTAATAATACTCTTGCTGCCATTGTTGCATATAAAAACAATTTGCTATCCTGTCTGTTAATATCCTCCCCTACAATGCCAAGTAAAAATGCTTCTGTTTTTTTAAATAAATGTATATTTCAACATCTTTTTCATCTCATTATATATCATTTCCCAGAAGCTTTTCACTTTCTTACATTCCCACCACATGTGATAAAAAGATCCTTCTTTTTCTTTTTACATATTTGTTTTATTTGTGTTTTTAACTGCTTTTAATGATCTTATGTCTAAGCCACCTTAGACAATGGCTTAGAAAGTGATCAATCAATTAATTGCAATATTGCAATATTGCATACCTTGGATCCTGAACGCCTTAAGACTCTAATGTTTTGGCTCCTGAATGCCACAAACCCGGAAGTGAGTGTTCTGGTTTGCAAACATTTTTTTGTTTCGGTTTGCAAACGTCTGGCGCAGCTTCCGTGGCTTCCGATTGAGCGCAGGAAGCTCCTGCAGCCATTTGGAAGAAGAAGAAGAAGAAGAGTTTGGATTTGATATCCCGCCTTTCACTCCCTTTAAGGAGTCTCAAAGCGGCTAACATTCTCCTTTCCCTTCCTCCCCCACAACAAACACTCTGTGAGGTGAGTGGGGCTGAGAGACTTCAAAGAAGTGTGACTGGCCCAAGGTCACCCAGCAGTTGCATGTGGAGGAGCGGAGACTCGAACCCAGTTCCCCAGATTACGAGACTACCACTCTTAACCACTACACCACACTGGCTCTGGAAGCCATGCCTTGGTTGTTAAATGTTTTCAGAAGTTGAATGGAGTTCCAGAATGGATTCTGTTTGACAACCAAGGTATGACTGTACTATATTGAAAACGATAAACTTGATTCATTTCACATTTAGAAAGCCTACTCAGTCCACACTTTCTGAAATAATATGCGGACCAAAAAACACCCATCCTTGAAAACCCCACACCTTTAAATTTTGTGCTGCAGTTCTTCAGCCGAGTAATTGTACAAAATTGCATGTTGTTGTTGTTTAGTTGTTTAGTTGTTTAGTCATGTCCGACTCTTTGTGACCTCATGGACCAGAGCATGCCAGGCACTCCTGTCTTCCACTGCCTCCCGCAGTTTGGTCAAACTCATGCTGGTACCTTCAAGAACACAATCCAGCCATCTCATCATCTGTCATCCCCTTCTCCTTGTGCCCTCAATCTTTCCCAACATCTGGAAAATTGCATACATATCAGCAAAAATAACATTTAAATGCATTACATTAGGGGAAATTCCTTTGCCAAAATGAGTATAATGGAAGAAAAGTCATGGGGAATTTGTCTTCCATATATCTATCTCTATCTCTATGAATATCTATATATCCATATATCTATATCTATCATACATTGATATGGAAATTCAGTTTGACATGCAGAACTGAATTTAAGATCAGAAAAACTGACCAAAGCCAAAATGCACAGGTTTAGCCATCCCTATAGAGTCACAAGGCACTTAGACTGTCAGATGCCCAGATCTTTGGAAGTGCATCTGACTTTGCTTTCACTGCTGGGGTCAGCATTAGCAGTAGGCAATTTGTTAGTCTTGTCCTAGGAGCTTTCTATTTGAATCCGAACGATAAGCACCTTATCCATTTTATCATGATCCCAGTCACAGCCAAAGAGATGAATCCTGTTGAATGATAGAAAACCAAAAGGTCACTACCATTATGCCTTCTGGACACCCGTCACCCCTACAATTAGCTATCCTAGGCAATGGGCCATGCTGGCTAGGCCTGATGGGAAACCACCCAAGGTTCAGGACCTTGCATGGAGTTTTCTCATTCTGCTCTCAGTGGTTTGCACCAATACATGAGCCAAGGCACACTGGAACAAACTTGGAGGAGGACTCCACTGAGGACACTATTACTGTTCACACTAGAGAGGAAGGGGTTAAAGTACCTAGGGCCTCAGCTCATCAAAAAATGTCAGCAGGGAGGCCAATGTTCTGGTCCTTATGTGCCAGTTCTTTTTTTAAAAAAAAAAACAAAAACAGTCATTGGCCAAGGCTTTAAATTGAGTTCACTTAGAAAAGCGAAATAGTTTCAGAATGTTGTTTGTTTCTTAAATTTTGTGTTAGTTCCTCCTTTCCTTCAGCCAGGGCTCAGGGCAGGTGATATTTAACAGGGGATAAAACATGAAGAGAATGCACTCAAAAGGGCTGGCATTTGCTGCTTCAGACAAAGCATTCAATGCGTCATCAAGAGCACTCCCACATGGAAGACAGTAAAGGAGATGAACGATCAGAAGCAAACAAGCCTATAACATTATCTGCACACTGAATCGCTCTGGTGTGAACACTTTTCTATGGAAGACATGATCCTACCAGGAACATTGTTGGGCAAACACCACTCCTTAAAAGTTCATGCCTTCAAAATGAAATATTGCCTATGAGATTTAGTGTAGGATTCATGCAGACATGAACCGACCTATAACTGGGCCTTACTGTTGTCCATGTAGTTCAGAACTGAGGATCCTCAGGTGCTCCAATGATTGTTGGACTACAACACCCATCAGCCCTGGACGTGTCTGGTTGGGATGATGGGAAATGTAGTCCAGCAACACCTGGAGGGCCTGAGATTCCTCACCCCCTAATCTAGTTGAATACAGTAAACTCTTGCCATGGCTTCCTAAGGCTGTTATGAAACAGTCCCTTCAAACTCAACACCCATGCGCAGGTGGGAGAGTTAGTCAGTGACAATTTAAGGGGTGTTTTTGCGCTCTTCCAAATGGTTTCCATGGTTGTGATCTAGCATCCTCTCATTTCCCTTGCCCCTTGCTTTAAAAGGGTTTAAAAGCTGCTAATTCGGCCAGGAGCATAGCCCTGACTGTCATTGCCATGGTTCTTGCTCTGGTGTGCTTTGGTGTTGCGGCATATCTGGGGAAAAGAACCTGGTTTCAAGAGCACAGGGGAGCTGTCCAGCAGCTTCAGCACGTTTGTGAACTACGTATTGCTTAGTTGTGGAATTAGTAGCTGATCCATAGAGCTGTTGCGCCGGCAACCACAGTGGCCAGGAGTGTGGAACCTGTGGCCCCCCATTTGTTGTTGTTGTACTCTACATCAGCCCCAACAAGTATAATCAATGGCCAGGGATTGTGGGTGCTGGAGCTCAGGGTCTCCCAAAGGGCCAGAGATTCTATATCTCTGTACTAGACAGCAATTGAGAATTGATGGAACAATTCTGGTTGCTCCACCGCATTTGGTGTCCTTGTGGGGCTCTGAACCTGACTGTACTTTAGGAAGCTTTCCTGTTTATCAGCAGGCTCTGAAATGGACTGCCTTGCGATGCCAGATGAGAACTGTGCTGTCAGTCCTGAGCTTTGCCTCAGGCTCACATACTTTTTTTTGGAGTTCAAGGTGTGACTATGGGGTGTCTAGAGTTAGGAATGAGTCATTGGGGGCATATTAGATCACCCCAATTCTGCCATTTCTCTGATCTGTGAACCCCAGGCAGCATTTCAACTTGGGTTATGATATCAGGGTGCCCTTGTTAGAATTCCTGCTCCATGATTGCAGCCATGGGATTTTTGTCTTGCACATCACGGTGTATGTTTTGACTCCACAGAGTGGGAAGTGATGGAGACAGGATGTTTGTGTTACTGTGTTCCGTGAAGTGGGACTGTTGTCCTTTGTTCTCTCTCTTTGCTGTCTGATGCTAGAGAGAGAGGGAGCCATGTTGCAGTGCTCCATGTGTGTTTGTATGTAAATAAAGTAGATTAGCCAAAATGCTGAGTTGCTGAGGTCTGTTACGCAACTGCACAAACTCTGCAGATCCCTAAGTGTGCCAATGTCGGTTGGCATCGGTCGCTGTGATGTTCGAGATGAAGAAAGCTTCTTTTTTTAAAAAAATAAAATATTTATTAACAGTTTAAAAATTACAAAAAGAAGAAAAAAGAAATTAAACAAGAAATTAAACAAGACAATACAATACATTACAAAAACAAAAACATTACATAAAACATTGAATTAACAAAAGAAAACAAAACAATTAAAAACACATCCAATAATTTTAAAGTCTTAACTTTCATTCACTTGTTTCAGCGACCTCCTCACACCTCCCTTTTTGTATTCCACTTCAGTTAACTGTTTCAGCAATTCCTTTCCATCTTCCTCTGTTTTCTGTCCTGTAATTTATCTTAACATATTCTAACCTTATTTTCCCTTTAATGCCTTAACAATCTATTTGTACTTAATTCCCTATAACATTTCTGCTAAAGCCATATAACTTCATTCCAACATTTTTCTAACATTCATTGATTTTACAGTATTTCTGTAAATAGTCTTTAAACTTTTTCCAGTCTTCTTCCACCGACTCTTCTCCCTGGTCTCAGATTCTGCCAGTCATTTCCGCCAGTTCCATATAGTCCATCAACTTCATCTGCCGAGATGAAGAAAGCTTCTGAAGCTCCCAAA
The DNA here is from genome assembly GCF_964234715.1 of Podarcis melisellensis. NCBI lineage: Eukaryota > Metazoa > Chordata > Lepidosauria > Squamata > Lacertidae > Podarcis > Podarcis melisellensis. Next base: position 9,079,164 of record NC_138541.1, on the reverse strand, counting down.
CGATTGACCAGGAGGGAGAGAACATGCCAGTCGGGCATGTGTCTCTGCCAGGGTCCTACTTGAGTGTAGGCTGAACTCCTGAGAGCTCTGTCTCCCTCCTTGTTCACGTTTGAGTTGTAGCCACTGTGCTGGTTTCACTAGATGGTCCTTTGGCCTGATCCAGCAGGGCTCCCTTTTGGGATGATGATGATGGTCCAGGGGTGGGGTGAACCACCCATAGGGTGGGATGCAATGTGGGGCCTCCAGAGTCTGCCTGCCTCCTCCCACTCAGCCATCCTACAGCGGGGGGGGGGCAGTGGGTGGACCGTTTGGACAGCATGGAGCCTGCGCGTGTCCAAGCCATCGCGTCTCTCCCAGGAGAGACGTATGGCTCAGGTACGCTGCAGGCCCCATGGTGAGTGCCGTCTGGCATTTTGTCACCTCCCTCAATGGTGACACCCAGGGCGGACCACACCCACCGCACCCCCCTTCTTCCGCCCCTGGTCATGGGTCTAGTGGTTGTGATTCTGGCCCTTTCTATGCATTCATTATAAAAGGTATGTGAGTAAAATATAATTTATCTTATTAGCTATACAGGAAGCCATTTAAATATGTTGTTTGAGTGAGCACTAGATAATAAAAAAATGCAAATTTTTCGTGAGATTTATGCAGTAATGTAAAATGATGTACTGTATTGCCATCTGCTTTCAGCCACTTGGGTGTTATAAAGTGCAGTACAGCATCGGAACCAAATGATTTAGAGAAACATTTGAAGCGGCTTTCGGGGAGATGGAAATTGATCCAACAAAGGCTGCCATTTCCTATCTTGGTTCTAATCCAGGCAACGCAGTTGCACAAAGCTTTCATGTCAGTTCATTGAACTACTTATCTGCAGGCTGGAAGCCTTTTCCAATTTCACCCTTATTGGGCCTTTCAGTCAAATGACATTTGAGTCACCTGCTTTCAGGTTTCTGCAAAGACAGGTCAAAATAAAATGGGACGGTTTCCTTATGGGAAGTTGGCAATACAACAATGGCATTCCCAACAAAAGCACCCACTGGGCATTTGGGATCATGGTGATGATTGACAGCATTGAATGTGGTACTTAGTAGGTCTGTGCCCTAAGCATCTTACATGTGCCCTAAGGGTGGAACCATTTCAGACTGCAGGTGGGGAAAATGTGTGTTTGAGTTTGCCTCCTTGCAAAACCTAACAGCTACTTGCACATGGGAAACTAGCATGGCAGGCAGAAGACTGAACCAGAACTGCTCTTGCTGACATTCAATGTTTTATATTTGCATGGAGTTTTCAATATGGGAGAGAATTCAAGCAACCAATTCCCACTGCCGGTTTCAGCCTGAAATGGCATAGCCCAGCAAAAGCTGTACCACATGATGGCTCTGACAGTGCCTTTCAGCTCCAAGAAAATACAGACAGTTCACCTGGAAATGTGGGGTGTTTCCCATGTTATCTTAGCACATATAAGGCAGGGGCAATGTGGTGTCATTATGCAGATTATAGAAACAGGAGAGAGATATTAAAGTGTTCTTGTGAAGGAAACTTAATATTGTGCAGGGGCTTTCACAGTGTCTCATGTGAATAAGGGATATAACATCCCTTATTCATATGCAGCACAGATCTGTGGTAACATATAATACAAATCCTCAGCAAGAACTCTTGATATTGGGGTTCCTGTGACAACTTATTCCCTGAACTAACCACCTGTGGGACTTGACATCCTTTTGCAGGGCCTGCAAGATAGAGCTGTTCCACCTGGCCTTTGGTCCGGGCCCGGTTTGACTCCCCCCATCTATGGGACCTTGTAAGTTACCTCTTTGGCCCTTTTATCGGCTCATGTGGGACCAACATGGGTAGCTGGCCCTGATGAATACTTGAGGCTCCAGACCCCTATGGTTGTAATTTGTGGTCATTTAATTTTCTCCTGATTCTAATTTTTAAGCTGTATTTTAATCAATTGTTTGCTTGTGTTTTAATGTATTTAATATTTGATGTTAGCCACCATGAGCCCAGTCTTGGCCAGGGAGGGCAGGGTATAAATAAAAATTTACTTACTTACTTACAAAGCTGAGGCACGATGGAAATGAAAACTGATTATTAAAAGGGGAGAAAATGCCATCATTATTAAAATGGCAAAGCAAGCTCTGAATTTGTGGAAATGGCAAAATTGACAGCAATCATTAGAGGCCATTCAAATCAGAGAATAATCAAAGAGTGGGATGGAGTAAAGGAATACATGAAAAAATATGGTTCCGGAACTGGAATATTAATAGATAATGTGTAAAACGTGCACGGGTAAGCAAGGAAATAATAAAAGAATCAGTTGAATAATTATTAAACTACAACAACACAACAAGATGGAAGAAGTAAAAAAATATTGTGATCACACATGGGTGAAGGGGAGTGGGGGGTATAGGGGAATTTATAAAAAATTCTAATATAATATTTCTAATTGCGTTGCATTTATATATAGCAAAGGGAAGTCTATAGCAATTAGGTATATTTTAATCTAGTCAACTATGTAATAGGCTTATGTTACAAAACAAAAATGGATTTGAATTTGATGTTTGTAATTCTTTTTTGGTTTTGGAATAAAGTTTTTTAAAAATCTTACGAATAAAAAAAGAAAAGAAAAAAGAAAAAAAGAAAACTGTGTTATTATTAAAAAGCACACAATGAAGGATAAAGCTTGACTGTCGTACTCTTAAAGATGCAGCATTTATTTTCCTGTCAGAAATATTGTTTCAGGTTTAAACAAGAACTTTACTTATATTCCCACACAACAGAACTGCTTCTATTAAATCTATTTCTTCCCAGAATAGCTATACATTTTTTATTCTGCCTGTAAAACACCTTTATTCCCTTTCTATGTGATTTTCCTCCACATGAGGAAATTAAACCACTTTATCCTGCCTGACAAATCCCTAAGGCCCCCTTAGCTACTTCCCTAGCCACATCCAATCTGCTTGTTAAACTGTCCAATTCTCCCTTTAACGTCCCCAGTCTCTCTCGATTGGTCATTTCTCCTACCTTGCCATGATTGGCTAACTTTCTCCAGGAGAAGGTTTCTCCATCACATATGGTTCTCTCCCTCATTTAATCCTCACAACAACCCTCGGAGAGAGGTTGGACTGAGAGATGAAGACTGCTCCAAGATCACCCAGCGAGCTTCATAGCTAAGAGGGGATTCGAACTCTGGTTTCCCAGGTCCTAGCATGACATTCTTAACTACTTCATCAAGCTAGTTCTAGGGCACCTAGTAGGGGAAAGCTAGGTTCGAAGGAGCCGGGCTTTACAGGCGGATGAATGAATGAAGAAGCTAGCACCGTGGTGGTAGGAAAGCCAGAAGAAGAGTCTCCATTATAGCAATCAGCTCTGACAGCTGCTGCTACAGGCACCCAGAGGCTTCTAGACACAGAGTAGTAAGATATCAGGATGTTTTGCAAACTGAACGGTCTTCAAACAAAAACATCTTGGAGGTCCCGGGCCACAGGGAGGTTAGGCTGGCCTCAACCAGAACCAGGCTTTTTCAGCCGTGGCCCCGATCTGGTGGAATGCTCTGTCACAAGAGACCAGGGCCCTGTGGGACTTGACACCTCTCTGCAGGGCCTGCAATACAGAGCTGTTCCATCAGACTTTTGTCCAAGGCACAGTCTGACCCCCTCTTTTAGTAATCATATAACACCGGTCTTGAAAGACCTACATTGGCTCCCAGTACGTTTCTGAGCACAATTCAAAGTGTTGGTGCTGCCCTTTAAAGCCCTAAACGGCCTCGGTCCAGTATATCTGAAGGAGCGTCTCCTCCCCCATCGTTCTGCCCGGACACTGAGGTCCAGCTCCGAGGGCCTTCTGGCGGTTCCCTCACTGCGAGAGGCCAAGTTACAGGGAACCAGGCAGAGGGCCTTCTTGGTAGTGGCGCCCGCCCTGTGGAACGCCCTCCCATCAGATGTCAAAGCGATAAACATCTACCTGACATTCAGAAGACATCTGAAGGCAGCCCTGTTCAGGGAAGTTTTTAATATGTGACATTTTAGTGTATTTTTCATCTTTGTTGGAAGCCGCCCAGAGTGGCTGGGGAAACCCAGCCAGATGGGTGGGGTACAAATAATAAATTATTATTATTATTATTATTATTATTATTATTATTATTATTATTATTATTATCCTCATAGAACTTTAGCCCAATGGTTACCATTAATTTGATTCTGAATTGATTTTAGAATGACTTGATTTTAGAATGCTGTGTTACTTTTATTGTTGTTAGCCGCTCTGAGCCCAGCTTTGGCTGGGGAGGGTGGGATATAAATAAAATTTTATTATTATATTAATCCTGCATATGGCAAACAACTGAAAGGGTCCAAGTGTGGATGAAAAAGCAGATAAAGCCAAGAAAAGAATATCTGATTCTGCTGTAACAGTGGTTGCTATGCTGCTCTACATGAAGCCACCGTCTCAATTTGACTCCATATCTAAATAAATGTGTTTATTGCTGTGGTTGCGTATTGATATCAGCCCAGGGATATGGCACCAAAACCTTCATCAAGAGCCCCTCCTATTAATCAGTACTTTCTTATATAAGTTAAAGAGAATTATCATAGAATCAGAATCGTAGCGTTGGAAGGGACTTCAAGGATCATCTGGCCCAATCCCCTGCAATGCATTCTCTTCAGTAGTTTAGAACAAAGAAGCACCCAACATGGATGCCTACCAGATTAGTATACAGTATGCATAGACCTGAAATAGTATCTCTTCCATGTGACTGTGAACTAATCACCTTGTGACTGAGCCACAGAGATACAGCCCCACTAATGATTAACCAGGTAGACTCTTATCAAACTTCATGGAAATTATGAGCCAAGCTTCACAATATACAATATATATCCCATTTCAATGTATATTAAACAATTACACTTAACATCCCTTGGAGTCTCTCCCAGTCTTACCTGGAGGTGCCAGGGATTAAACCCAGTATCTTCTGTATGCAAAACATTAAACTATGATCCTTCCCTCGGAGAACATTGCATCTTGGGCCATGCGTTTTGGAGAGTTTGGGAGACATCTGTGCTAAGTATATCTGCATGGTGCTCCTTCAAAAGTGGATTAATTACCAATCACACCAGAAGCAAAAATCCTTTATCTGAAGAAGAATTTATTCAGTCCTCTTTCTGCAGGCTATTTTTTCCCCTGCTTAAGTTACTGCTTCTGACTTAATATTTCATTTTCTCATTATAAGCAGACACTCTTTCCCTCTTCAAACTGGACTTTGATTAGTAGAGCTCTCACATCTCTGATTAATACTTTGAGATGCCCTTTCTTAACCTCTTGATACAACATATGCTCTTTTCAAAGGTTGATTTACAATGGGCGACCTCATTAGAAGAGCACATTGTCAAAAAATCATTCAGCAACCCAGTAGTAATGACTTAATAAGGTGGCAGCACCATAATTTTTTTAAGGGGGAGAACAGAAGGGTCAAAGTGTATTTCTAAGTGGGCAAGTTCTCTGAAAGTAAAATAACAGTACGTATTTGGTAAAGACAGTAGTCCTGCAATGGAGGGAGGAAGAAAATGGGGGGGTCAAGCTGCTTGGGGATTTTTTTTGGGGGGGGGATGTCTGCCTACCCCTCTGGTACCACCCATGATGAAGACACATATAGTTACTGCAGTACTTACCATGTAATCTCGGAGACACCAAAGTAAAGAATGTTGCTTTCCAGAGCAGTTAAAAATTTCCAGAAAAGGTAAGGAAAGATAAGGTAAATAGTATTGGGAAAATATATACAGTGGTACCTCTGGTTACATACTTAATTCGTTCCGGAGGTCCATTCTTAACCTGAAACTTGTTCTTAACCTGAAGCGCCACTTTAAATAATGGGGCCTCCTGCTGTTGCCGTGCCGCTGGAGCACGGTTTCTGTTCCTATCCTGAAACAAAGTTCTTAACCCGAGGTAATATTTCTGGGTTAGCGGAGTATGTAACCTGAAGCGTATGTAACCCGAGGTACCACTGTATAGGACAATGGAAAAAACACATGTTTTAGAGACGCATTATCCCTATTGCATCTCCAACAGTTAGATAACTTAGATATGAGTACAGGACTTGAAGGGTTATAGAGGCAAACCTTAACATACACATCTGCCACTTGCACAGGTGAGTGGTGAGTTTGGGAGGACTGTTTCATAACAGTCTAAAGCCTTAGAAATCCATGGCAAGAGGGAGCCACATTGAATCAGACAATGGGTGAAGAACCTTTGGTCCTCTAGATGCTGCTGAACTATGACACTCATCACCCCTGATTACTGGACATGCACATTGCGTCTGTTGGGAGTTGCAGTCCAACAACATCTGTAAGCCAACAGGTCCTCCATCCTTGCAGTTGATGATGGGTAGTTTAGTAGATGTATTATAACTATTTTTGGTTCTGATGTGCTACGTTTTCTTTCTCATTGGCTTTCTCTCATGAGCAATTTCTATGTACCAACTCAAACTCTTGGGAACAACCTGTTTGTTTCCATAGTCTGAGAAAGTGACAGAAAAGAGATGGTTAGGTAATCATTTTTTAGTAAGCTAAACATCAATATGTCAGTTATGGTCAGTAATTTGTCTTTCCGACTTTTCCTCCCTGCTTGACTTCCTGTAGGCTATGACGCAGATACTAAAACTGCTGAGCCAATATCCATTTAATTTTAATTATTCCACTTTTTAATTACTGCTCTCCTTTATTGATCAAAATCCCACAACTTAGTCCCTTGGAATCGATGCAAACGGTGGAGCATTTGACACAACTGGTTGGCTTTATAAAGAACTAGTTTACAATCAGAATGAAATAACAGTGCAGATTATTACAATCTGGGTGTGCAAAAGACCCAAGGAACCTTTGCGAAGGCTTAAATTAATGTATGTAATATTCATTGAGAAGGAGAGATGTAATCCTCTTGGGCAGGGCTGTTGCTCAGTAGCAGAGCCCTGTATACAGAAGGACCCAAGTCTAATCCTCAATATCTCCAGATCTCAGGGAGTGGGCAGACGAGGAATGGTGGAGACCGCCTGCCTAGCCTGACCCTTCCAGAGAAGAAGGAGACAGTTCAGAATTACAACAGGGGTTTGAGGGAGATCACAGCTCAGAGGGAAAGCTGGTGTGCTGGTCCCAGGGGGGTTACCATGCGGTGTGGTCCGAGGCTGAAGCAGGGTCCAAGGTAGGGAGTCGGGCGTGGTCAGGAACTCTGGCAGAAAGCAGGACAGGGTGCCAGCAGGAACAGGTAACCAACGATGTTGCTCCCACAACCTGGGACTGGACTGACTGGCCTTTATCTCCTCTGAGGCCTAGGGTGGTTCCGGCCCACAGGTGACTCGCCTCCCCTGGCCTTAAGGTGAGCACTCCTCCTGAGAGCACTTAGTTCCCTCCGTCTCTCTGCCCTGAGCCTCTGCAGCTCAGGAGAGGCTGGAGGATTACTGGACCCAGAGGCAACCTCACCTTCCCCTGACAGGGCTGGGAGAGGAGAACCTGCAGGCAATGGGTCCTCCATCACCTCTGGAGCCAGAGCGGATTCAGCTGGTGTCTGCTCCTGAGGCTCCAGCACAGGTGGGGGCCTTTCAGATTGAAGCCCCTGCCCCGGCTCAGCCGGCCCTGGAGGCGGGGACTCCTATGCAGGCTGGGATTCCTCCAGTTCAGCCTCTGAATCAGACACCCAGGCCATCACAGCTGGGAAATAATGGGAGAGGAGGAGGAAGAAGCACTGGGGTGGGAGACAACTGATAGACACAGTGTCTTTAGAAGGCATTCCAGACCCCACCTCCCAGAACCTGGAAGCCTTGAAAGTAGGAGAGCAAAGAGCTCAAAGGCAGAGGGCACTTCTCAGCACCCGTAGTGATGACACATGAGGAAGTGGGAGAGACGGTGGGGGTGGAGATTCACTCAGGACAATGCCATTATTCCAAGAGGCTGCATTCCCAAGCCTCTCTCTGTAAATATTGAATAAAAAGCAGGGGATAAGGACTTTTCCTTGTCTTATCCATTCCTGGCAACCTGCCGTGGGGGTTGGTTCCTCTGTTGTCTGACACCAGGTGGGTCTGGGAGTGATTCCTGCCTGAAGAGCCGCTTCTATGCCTCACCCATAAAAGCTTGGTGTGAAGGTGTGGATTTTTTTGGGGACATCTTCATTGCTTCTGCTCAGTTCTGAACTTCTTGCCTGGTTCCTGAACTCTTGGAGCCCCCTAGTGCTGTGTCTGCTTCTGAGCCTGTACTATGACTTGCCTAAATAAAAATCTCTGCATGCCATGTAAAGTAATAATAATAATAATAATAATAATAATAATAATAATAATAATAATAATAATAAATTTATACCCCGCCCTTCCCGGTTCAGAAAGCCAGACTCAGGGTGGCTAACAACAAATTTAAAACAATTGGTAAAAAAAAAAACAGCATAAAATACAGTATAAAATGTGAATAACAATAAATTCTGAATTCAAAAAGTAAGAGCCTCTTCTGTTGTGTTTCGGGTGGGAGTCAGGACAGCCTCCTCCTGTTTGCTGATGCTGAAAATAACACAGAGACCTTGGGTGCCCAATTGTCAATGGAGCACCATTTAATCTTATATCTGTGTTGTAAATCCCAGAGCTTAAGTTTCGAAATCAATATCAACACGAGCATTTTTTTTTAATGCCAACAGCATCACTATAAATAGAGCATTTGAACTGATGAGATGAAGCAGAACAAGGGTAATATTTTGAATAATGATATATATGGGTAAGAATCCATTAACTACTCTTGCAGTGCATGAAATTATTTGTCTCAAAAGAAGAATACAATGGAAACATTTCCGCTGTTCAGTGCTTTCATGGCATTTTGTAGCGGCACTGATTTATTTTCATGCTTCTCCAGAAATGGAAAAAAAGAGAGAGCAGGATTTGCTCTGTGAATAAAGATGGATAGGGTTCATAAATATCCAATTTCTCAATAGACAATAAAGGTATGCCAAGTGGCCCTAAAAACATGGTGGATCATAACAGGTACCCA